>NC_141551.1:66922500-67110000 GCF_021556685.1 Rattus norvegicus | reverse complement strand
TGCATTAAGTCTAAATTAAACTGAAACACATTTGGGAAGCATGAAAGATGTGTCTTTTCAATATTAATAAACTTTAATATCAAGAATTATCACTGTTTAGGTACGTTTGATAAAGTCTTAGAAATATTTTTTTCCTCTTTTTACATAGCAAACTATGAAACCCCAAATGTCTTCTTATGTATTCAGTAAGTCCTCCAGAATGTGTCTAATCAGGATTTCTCAGCCTTCAATTTTCTCATTTGGCTTGCCACTCTCATTCTCCCATCCTCTCTTCTCTTCATTATGTGGCCTTAGAAAATGACAAGATTCATATCTCTGTCTGACCGCTGAACTCTGCTAAGTTTAAAATGGCAGCGTTTTTATAAGCGAATCTTGGGGCTGTCACATTGATTTCAGGAAGCCTTGCTTCTCTCTGTCCTCTTTCAGTGTTAATGATGACCGTGTGAGCAGGGACACAGATGCTCTCTCTGTTGACTGAAGGGCAGAGGGCTGGTATGGCCAGAGGGCAGGGGTTACAAGGAATGAGGAGCAATGAGAAGCAAAGGGGAGAAGAGGTTCCAGATATCACCTTTGGGACAGAGAGCAATTGCACTTTACAGAGTGCAGTGGGCAGCTTGTTCACACTAGACACATGTGACTTTAGAGGAAAGAATACTAGCAGTTGGGGACAGATAAAATGGCATCACAGGGCAAATTTTACTCAAGTTTAATGTTCACAAAAATATCTTATTTCTTATTATCCTGATTCATTCTCTCTCTCTCTCTCTCTCTCTCTCTCTCTCTCTCTTTCTCTCTCTCTCCCTCCCTCCCTCCCTATTTCTCTGTCTCTGTCTCTGTCTCTGACTCTGTCTCTCTCTCTCTCTCTCTCTCTCTCTCTCTCTCTCTCTCTCTCACACACACACACACACACACACACACACAAGTGTGTGTGTGTGTGTGTGCATATCTCTGTGTGTGTATAGTTGTATGTTTATATTTACCTTCTGTGGTAAGATTGATAAAGTCCAACTGAACTTCCTTACATATATGTTACAAAGTAATAAGTTATTATTTTAAGACAGATATATGCTTTTAGTTTCCTCTATTACATTTTATTAACACACATATATGAATAAATTATTCTTCAATTTTCAAAATTGTGAGGTTTCATGGTGGTATCCTACATACAACACCAATGTTATAACTTTCCTCAAAATCTAGTTGTCTTCTGTAAGTACAAATGCAGCACACTATTTCCCAGGGATAACCAGGGGAAGGGACCGAATTCTTCTGAAATCCTCTGAGTTGTAAAGGGCCTTCACTCTAGAATGGTGAGGTTTAAAAAAAAATAGCTGCTAATTTTGCTACATTTCTCTTTGCCTTTTATTTCTTAGGGCAGATGTCAGGGATCAGTAGTTTTCTCACCATACTTAAAAGATTTCTGCCCATAAATTTTTCTATGCTCTTGAATGTTTTTATGCAAGCATTTTAGGTTATTGAACAATTGTTGAGAGATGATTTAAGGTTGAATGACTGGTAAAGACCTGCCAAAATAAAAAATTTAGTAATTATTTGTCTTTTTCTTTCTTTTTTTTCACCTAGGGTGGAGTTAAGCATTAATTTTTTTAAGAAAACATGGGAGAACTGTTTCAAACTAAACCATAATTACATGCAACTAGATATGTGGCCCCGATCCTGGAATTTTGACAGATCTTGTAATTGAAATGGCTGTTTTAGAGGCTTATTTAAAGAGCTACCTGTCAACCTGATCTCTGGGGTTTAAGGATTTAGGCATTAACCTAAAACAATTAGAAGATAGGTTTTTTTCAAATACGTCCTTCTTACAGAGTTTAGTTTTATAAGTTTATGATGCAGAGAATATAATTAGCTCTAAATATCATAGAGTACATAGACACCCATTATCTGTTTTTAAAGAACACCTTGTGATCTCAACACATTTGAACTGCCTCTAAGTTACTCATCACTTTGTTGCTAAAAATCATTCATATTTTCCAACAATTAAGGAAAAGTTCTTCAGCATTTCATTTCCATTATTGGAAAATAGCATCGCCACAATGCTTCTTTGCACATTGACTCTTTAGATATTTGGTACCTCATACAGCTCATGCTGTATCCTGTACCAACTCCAAGGGGCTGCCCAATCCTCCCTTCCAATCATAATATGAAAAACTACTTCAAAGAGCAGTGGATTAAAGTAACAAACATACAATGTTTTCTAGTCTTTATGAGTCTGAAAACTTGGGTGATTTATTTAGGTGCTGTCAGCTCAGCCTCTCACGAGGCTGACATCAAGACACCCACTAGAGTCCTAGTCGCAGCTGGAAGCTTGACTAGAGTCAATACGCCTCACAGCTAAGAGTGCATTATTAATAGCCCCCAAGCACGGTGGTGTTTGGCTCGAGCCATCATTTTCTCACTACATGGGCCTTACAGGGCACATCTAGTAACATAGTGGAAAGCTTCCTTTACAGTAAAACAGGACAACTCAAGACATAATAGGCTTCTTGTCCTCTTCGGCTTTGCTGCCTCCCTTATATAATAATAAGGTCAGTAGGTCCTGCTCAGACAGGACTGACCATAAATGTTAATTGTCTGGGCTCATTGTGTGCCATCACTGAGGCTGCCACCTATATTTCTTCCTTAGACAGCCTCAGTTCCTATCTTTTGAGGGAGTAAAGGGTCATTAAGTTTGTTGTCTCTTTGCCTGTTTTACAGTTAACAGATGCACGACTTACGTCCATTCAAAGCTTCTTTAAGGAACAGGCCATCTGTGTACACGCCATTATCTTCACACCAATTTCTCTTGCTTTGCTGTGTGGTGATAAGATGTTCTAATTACAGTGTCTGCTTCCAAGTAACCAGTTACAAGGCTAGAAGATAGCATTTTCGAAGAACCATGCCAATTGCCTTCCCGATTTAACCACTTGTGTAATGGAATTGGCATGACTTTGAGTCCTCTGTAGTACACGCTTGATTAGCTGGGGTGGTCAGGCACGGAGACTTTTAGCTTTAGATCGCTAGAGTTCTGAGAAGAGTAGGTATCGTCCATCTTATTTTCCATATCACTGTAAGAAAATCTACATTTGCATATGAAATAGTGACATGTCAACAACAATATACTATGAAAACAACCGTGGTTCTATAAAATCCTGTCACCTACTTCAGGTTGTGTAAATGTACTTTATGATATCTGCACACTTATAAACTCACTTAGCACTGCTCGTCCAAGTCATATGCCTAGTCATAAACCATCGCATGACTCAACAAGATTAATACAACATTTGGTTGCAGAAAGGCAGATTACCTGAAGAAGGAAGGGTATAAGGGAGTGGAAAATGAGAGAAAATTTGGATTACATGTGTGTGCCAAGATGTCATGATAAAACATTATTTGCATGTGAACTTAAAAATTATCACATGAAATAATAATTTTGGAATGGGGTAAACAGACTACAAGGAAATACTATCAAGTTTGCTTCAAAATACCTTTTCAGAATTTTTATTGAAAGGCATATGCATCTTTTCTTTTAATTATTATGAGAAAATGATTTTCATCACTAGGGTGACTTAGTAATTGACCTGTTCATGCTTACACATGTTTGAAAATCTTTTTGCTTTTAATATAAATTACTTTATTCTGAGTTCAAACAAATTTAGTTACTTCCAAATGTTTTATGGGAAAACAAACTTCAAACACCTATTTTTTTCCTTTGTTTCCAAAGAGCTGCTCTTACACACAAAACTTGTGTCTTATTCCCAAGGAATGAATCCTTATATGCAAATAAATAAAAGATTCAACTGAAACATAGACATACAAATTAACTCAGTCAGAAAAAAAAACACAATTATTGATTAGATTGAAACCTTGATTATGAATCAGTAGCAAATAGTAAAGCAGAGATAACGAGCCATTACTAAGTGGAAATAATTTAGCTTGATTATTCCCGCATTTCAAAGAGCTCAGAGATCAGCCACATGCAGACAAATGGTGCTGACTTGTGAATTAAATGCAGTGATGTTATGATTACACTTAAGATCTCACAATTTCATTTAGTTCCATGGAGCTTAAAGTACACGCTCTTACAAATAATAATCATCCTAGGATTTTACATTCACGAAATGAAATTATAAATGAATCTTAGACTTCCTTTCAGTTTGCACGTCAGTATTTTTGTGTCCTTACCCATTATCCATTATGGCTAATAAGAATTTCTGTACATGTGCACTGAGTTGAATGACTCCTCTCTCTCTCTCTCTCTCTCTCTCTCTCTCTCTCTCTCTGTCTCTCTGTCTCTCTCTTTCTCTCTCTCTCTCTCTCTCTCTCTCTCTGTGTGTGTGTGTGTGTGTGTGTGAGAGGGAGAGAGAGAGAGAGAGAGAGAGAGAGAGAGAGAGAGAGAGAGAGAGAGAGAGAGAGAGGAATGTTTTAAGCCCAATAGAACCTGATTGGTAAGATGAGCAAAGTATGAGATGGTTGGAGTTTAAGGAGATAAAAATGTCATTAAAATACTTTCCATAAGAAAAGTGGGCTACTCAATCTGTTATGCTTGATCAAGGAATTGTTTGGCACTGTGTTCAGCCTTAACCTTCAATAATAAATTTCTTGGCTTTGCCATGGAGCTGCACTCAAGTTTTAGATTTACTTATCTCAGCTTGGTCTTTGTGTGATTGAAAACCATTGTTACCTCTCTGTGGCTGTTAGTTTAATTCCTCAACTCGATCATTTTTGTTGCCTTTAAAAAACTTCATTCGGTTAAGTATGAAACATTTCAAGAAAATAGTGGCTCACTATGCTCATATGAGAAATTACCTGCTTTAGTTCACACATCACATGTGGCCCTGGGATTGAGCCAGATGCTGGCCCCTGCACTTCCCAGATAGAAAAGCACTTCTACTCGTAATACCATGCAGCAGAAGGAAATTAGCAGGACCCCACACCAGAAGGAAGGATGAGTTATTTAATGGATTCAGACTAAGCATGTATCATCAGCAAGCAGCAAGATATTTAAAAGGAAATTTCTTATTAATATTAAAAACAATATTAGCATGGAAATCTAGGAAAGACAGAGAGCAGGTGTGCTATATTTCTTCAAAGACACTATCAGATATTTATTTATGTTTAAATAAAGCACAGATGCATACATTCTTGTTTGTGAGTTGAAACTCCTTTATATTTCGGTAAAGGCCTTGTGTGCTGGGGTGAATATCAATTTTACTGATCATACAATGCAATATCAATCATGCCTTATGTTCAGGGCCTAACCGTGATTGCTCCTACATCATACAGCTTGCCTTTGTCAAGTTATAGTTCTAGCTCTTAACGCATTCCTTCATCATGGTGTTATATGGGAAGGCTTATTTTTGCAGATCATAGAGGAGCTTGCTTACCGCGTGCTGGCAGCACCCGTACTAAGAGATTGAGGCACGGAGATTACAAAGGACATCACACTACTCACCTCTCCTTTCTTCAGCATTTTCTCAACTCTGTTGTCAGTTTGGATGAAGACTCTGTGTGTGTGTGTGTGTGTGTGTGTGTGTGTGTGTGTGTGTCTGTGTGTGTGTGTTGTGTGTCTGTGTCTGTGTGTTGTGTGTCTGTGTCTGTGTCTGTGTCTGTGTCTGTGTCTGTGTGTTGTGTGTGTCAGTAGCAGCAGGTGGTCAGCTATTCTGACAGATATATTAAACCCCAGTCATGTATGTAATTTTAGATGGAAGTGGGAACTAGTCAGGATAATTTTTCAATGCCAAGAGATCAATTATTAATGAGCTTTATGTTAGTAGGATATCAGTTATGCAGAGGTGTATGTAAGAAATCCTGGTGGTACGCTAAAGGACACTAAGATCTTTGCCTGTCTTTGAAACAGAAGCCCTTGAATGGTAGAGAGGAGAGGACGGAAGAATTCTCTTATATCTACAGTGGATAATCTTTTTCTTCATATTTTGGTTCTTCAACTTGTTACTGAGGAAACAACACCATTTCTGTGTACTTTGGACTGCATTTTGTTCCTTCATCGCTATCTGCCTCCTGCATGTACACATGTACATGCATACTTACATGCATACATATGCATGTACATTTGGTATCTGAAATGTTCGTTATGTCTTTTCTAGTATTATCTCTTCGTGTCCTCTGCACTTGCTGTCCCTTCACACTGGAACACCCAGTTCTCCGAAAACTTTTCCTGATTGCATTTTCTCCATCTTTCTCTTTATAGGGTATTTTTTAATTTACATTTCAAACGTTATCCCCTTCCCTGATTTCCTATCCATAAGCCTCCTGTCCTATCACCCTCCCTTTCTCCTATAAGGGTGTTTCCCCCTCCCCTACCACCCCCATTTCCCGCCTACCTACCCTGACATTCCCTACACTGGGGGTGTCCAGCCTTGGCAGGACCAAGGGCTTCTCCTCCTTTTGGAGCCCAACAAGGCCGTCCTCTGCTACATATGCAGCTGGAGCCATGGGTCTGACCATGTGTACTCTTTGGATGGTGGTTTAGTCCCTGGGAGCTCCGGTAGGTTGGTTTTGTCCTTCTTTTATCCTATAGTCTCAGATAGAGTAAGCATGGCTAAGTAGGAAATGCTTTACCCAAACTTGCTAAAGCAATGCTTACTCTTCTCAGACCCTGGCCTGCATTGGCTCAATTGATGTCTACCCTCCTGTTCTGGATCTGACATAGCTTCTTATATCAGTCATTTCCTTTATCTCCCTACAAAAAAGCATAAAGCCTGATATAGAGTGACTGTATTGGAGCCTTTGTGGTCCATATAGAGCACAACTAGGCTGACTGAATGAGTTCATTCATGTTTATCTCCAGAGGCTACACATTTTACTACAGGAGCACTTTCTTTAAGCTGGTTGTGATTACTGTCCATTGTTTCATAGGAACAAAGAAAGGGAAGTGAGGTCTTCTGAGTAGGGTTGGATGTGGGGTAGAAAAAGATTAAGGAAAGCATTAAAGAATATGTGACACTTCAAGGACTATATGGTAACAAGGGTTAGAGAGTGACTAACAGAAGCAAAGGTTTCCATGTATAATGAAAAAAGCCACACATGTGTATCAAGTATACATTGTAGATATTTAAGAGTTTCTGTTTCATGGAAGACGAGAAGGACACCACTAAATTGACTAAATTGGTTTCATTCGACATTTCTTTGATCATATTCTCTATGCCTGAGAAGAAAAGGCTTTGAAATGATGCTTCCCAATTTCATTTAGAAACTAGAGGCCTCTATTGTCACTGTCTCGCAACGTGAATTCTCAGGGTCAGCAGCACAAATCAGAGCCTGACTAGAATCCCATTTGGAGGCCACCCACCCTCCTCCAATTTCCAGTTTTCATCTGAAACTCCACCCTACCTCATTGGCTCTTGTTTCCCATAGAGTGTCAGATAATTATAGCTTCACTGTAAAACACATAGGAGAAAAAGTTTCAAATTGGGTCCTTTTCCTGTAAACTCAAATACCCTAAAAACATGAGTTCCAGTTGATGCAGATAAAGGTCAAGCGCGTGTGGTACTTCCTGTGCTGCTCCGAATTCTAAAGAATGCACCAGAGATGGTTCTGCATTTTGTAGAAACGTGTTTCAAGTAGAGATTCCACCTGCCTTCCTCCAATTGTGGGTAAAATTTAGGCATTTAAAACCTATTCCTCAGTCTTGTTTAATCAGCCACCATATCTGTCAGTCCTGTGAAGATCACACTTATCTTTCAGAGAACTTAAGGAACGTTTTCCTTTTCTCTCAGCGATTGCTATTCCTACATTATGTGTTCTGACCTTTGAGAAAGTCAGAACTATCTGAGTATCACAAGGCTGAATTCTGCTGTCTGACTGAACATTCACATGAAGAAAGTGGTCTGTAATTGGTTTTTAAGTGGTCATCGTTTTACTCAACATTTATTTCCCACCATTCTTTGCTTCACTGTATTTCAGTGTAGCATAGAAAATTTGAATCCAAAAGCCTTTCATCAAAAGATTTTGGAGTCAAGTCATAACCATATAATATGAACATTGGTACAATATCCTGGGCAAGACTCACACACAAAAAAATAGTTCTGAGTAGTGATTGTGTCTTGTTTAATGTTGTGATGGTTTCCCCACTCAGGTGTGAGTTAAGTGTAGCAGTTTTAATAGATGCTAACAGAGGCTCTTGCGGTGTAGATGGCCAAATAAATTTTAAAGAATCATTTTGCGTCATGATGGTTTTATGTTTTAAACATCATATTGACAACACAAAAAATTGTAAGTTTACTTTTTAAAATTTAAACATTATTTTAATGCATTAGCAAAACAAATTTGAATGGATATGACTTGCCTAAAAATGATGAATGTGCAAAATATTTTACTATGTCAATAATTAATAACTTAAATCAGAAAATGGAAAGGTTGGTATTTATTTGTCCATTAATATAGAAAATTTATATTAAGACTGCTAGTAGAATAATAAAAATGTTTATGTATTTGTAGTTAAATTATAAACTTAGACATTTTCTTCTCATTTTCAAAGGAATGACTTACAAAACTACTGAACATAAAAATCTACGATGAAATATGTAACTTCATTAGATTGGAGATCCTTAACCAATGAAAATTCAACAAATTATATCATCCTATAATATTAAATGAAAACTAAAATTCATATCCATTTATTTTTTATTTTTAAATGTTTTCAACATCAGGATATGCTTTTTTTTTTCAGTCCAGGTCCTTTATTTCCTTTGTGTCCATTAGGCGGTGAATCTGTATTGAATGGGCGCCAGCCTCTCAGACTCCTTCCGGTTAGTCCTCACAAAGTGAGCTTCACTGGGTGGCGCGGGCTGGCGCTTCAGCTGAACCCAGGTGCCCTTCTCTTTGGCTTCCTTGTTCTTCTGATCATTCTCCTTCACCCGCTTTAGGAAGCTGTCTCTGCTCTTCAAGTTCTTGATGTGCTCAATCCGCACATTGATCCTCTTGGCCAGAATCTTGCCCTTAACTTGCTTGTTTACAATGATGCCCACAGCATACTGGGTGACATTGTATGTCGCGCGCCCAATGTCCCGCCAGCAAGAACTACGCGCGGCAACAGGATTCTTCTGCGAGCAAGCCTTTACTGTGTTACAGCTCTTCTTAGTGTTACAGCTCTTCTCAGTGTTACAGCTCTTCTCAGTGTTACAGCTCTTCTTAGTGTTACAGCTCTTCTCAGTGTTACAGCTCTTCTCAGTGTTACAGCTCTTCTCAGTGTTACAGCTCTTCTGAACAGGGACTCCGAGCAGCAAAATCGCTCGGCTTATATAGACAACAGTATGCTAATTATCTCTCAGGGATTGGTGGGGCTTGGATCACCCCACTACTTGTTCTCCAGGAATTGGCGGAGAATGAATCACTTCATTAGCATATTAACGGTCAACTAACACCTGGTGCATAAACCGCACATGTGCAGTACCGCTGTTCACCACTAGAGGGAGCCCTAGCAAGGGGACAAGCCTGCACATGCGCAGTAAGTCGTTTATATCCAGACAAGGCTGGATGTCGGCGCCATCTTTGTTTCGCCGCGCTGCTCTCTACAATTGTAGACTCTTCGGTTTTGCCATGGTAACACTTATGGGGCATTCCTTTTTGAACAATACCCATTCCCTTGATGTCTATGATATCACCCTTCTTGTAGATTTGCATGTATGTGGCCAAAGGAACAACCCCATGATTACTAAAAGGCCTAGAGAGCAGACACCAAGAGCCTCTCCTCTTTCCTTTTGTGTTCGTCATTTTGGCGAGTTACTGAAAGATGGCTGCCATGGCCAAAAGCCACAAATGAATTCTACGTCACCCTTTGTTGCTGTTATTTTGTTTTGAATACAGTTATTATACAATAATTTGGCTAAGTGTGGGGGTATATACCTTTAATTCCATACATGGTAGGCTGAGAGAGAAGGATTTCTACAACTCTGAGACTAGTGCAGCCTACATACTATGTCCAGAGACAAATGGGGACACATGACTGAAACCTTTTCTCAACACGAAACAATACAGAAAGCAAACAAACAAACAGAAACCAAAAATGACTCCTGGAAATGACAGGGAAGCTTCAGCCATGGTACCTCCAAAACCTGATTGCCTTAAAAAGACCTGAACAAGTTCAATATCAGTAGGCAAATTAATGTAGAAAAGGGAATCCCATGGGACTACTCCCAGGAACAAAGCCCTAGAGGCAACTAAGGAATGCTGAGAAACGGAGAAACAGTTGTCCACAGCAATTAGCCCAGTTAGTTACACAATACCAAATAGTCAGCTGTAAAATCATATACATGCAAGTAACGCTGAATTGCCTTACCAGGTTGTGTTTATAGCGGGTGTGTAATAACAGGGAAAAAGAGGCTATGAATTAGAGAAGATTCAGGGAACTCGAGAGAGGGAGGAGCAAGGAAAGAGACTAGAGGAGACGATGTAATCATGTTTTAATTCCAAAGTCGTCTCTAAATAAAACAACAAGAGGAAACAACAATTTGGTTCCAAATTGCCTGGAGAGTAAGAGCAATGTTAAGAGACTTTAAATATCCTCCTGCATTTGCTGCCTGTCAATTTTAAGATACACATATTGCCATATCATGTCAACAGAATTACAGAGCTGCTGGAAGTTACTGGCAGCAGCTCAGATCTGTGGCTGCAGCTGAAACTTTGCACTTGCTTTGTAGAAAGAAATCCGGGATACACCTGAGGGAACAAAACTCAATGGACCCGGGTGAATGCAGAGAAACCTGGAAGAATAAAGCATTAATAGTTGCTGGTGGGATTTGACTAGGGCTGGCATAGGTCTTCCTACTGTACATGCAAGAAACCAAGACAGAAGGCTTAAGTATGGGATTTGAATCATTATCGAGACCAGAGACCTATATTTGCTATTCAGAAATTGGGGACACTCAATAACCATAGAAACTGAGAAGAACGACATGCCGAGAATAGCTATATTAAAAATGAAGCCCATTTGACCAGTGCTAGAAACAAACAGGAATTAAAAATTGTCAGAATAACTGGATCGAGGCTAATTTAGACCCTACATGGATGGTATAGACGTTAAGAGCTTTTGTTGCTCATGCACTGGGCCTGTGTTTAGATCCAGCACTCACATGGTGGCTTGCAATCCCAAAACTTCAGTCCCAAGTTTCAAAGGCTCCGATGTCCTCTTTTGGCTGCTGTAGGCCCTGCACGCACTTGTTACACAGACAGGCGAAACACCCATCTGTACGCTCGTAAAATGAAAGAAAATGTTTTTATGACATATATCTCTGAAAGTAACCATAATTATTTCCACACATAAACAGAAACGAAAACAATTCTCTAAATGGATTTCCACAAACAGTATTTAAGGTCCTTCTGTATGTCTGTGAGCCTGTAAGAGTTTTAGAGATGAGACAGCAGACAGATCTGCGTTTTCCCCTTTAAAGGAAATCATTTGAGACCTACTTGTCTGCAAAATTTAGGAAACAAGGGTGAAAACTGAAATTGAGAAAAAGGGATGGCCAGGAATCCACATTCACTCTTCTGGGGATTTGGGCCACGTCTCTCTGCATCTGTAGTACTTACAGTGGGATTTGGCTTAGCTCTGTGTCCTATTTGAAGTGGCAATTTGGAGCCCTGGAAACTCTAAATGAATCATTTCACCTGGTACATTTCACTGTAAAGGACAGCTCGGGCTGCTGAAAAAAAAAATGCATTGTCCAGCTTAAATGTCAGCAATGAACTTGAGCCAGGAATAGAATTGCAAGCCGGTTTGCCGCTGGGCCGGGGCATACACTCTCGGACTCCTGGTTAGTAACCTTGTTCATCCATCTCCGCGGTCCATTTGCTTTGCCTATGGGGTGACCGCGTTCGCTCTTCTGGTCCTCGTTATTCTATTCACTTGCCACATTTGCTTGGGAAATGGGAGTGCGACCTGCGCTTTCATCTACCCTGTCACTTTCACTCGGGCTTCAATGTGCTGGGAGCTGACTTGACAGCAGATATAATTTTGACGAAATTAGAGAATTTCATGGAATGAGTTTGTCTCGTTCAATTTCTGAAAGAGATGCGAAAGAATCCCTTGCCTGCCCCATCTCTCTTTGCCTTCACCGTCATGAGAAAAACAATGGATTAGGCCCTCCAACTCCTCTCCTAGGGAAATCTTTCCTCTAGCCATAGACTATACGCAAGGGATCCCTTAGCCATTTGGAGGAATAAAAACCTCTACAGACATCCCCAGATATACAGTCCCTCACTGCAGAGCTAACCAGCAGGTTTGCTGTTATCTCCAAGGCCAGCACAACCTCACATTATATGCCCTGCTCATGTGTACGCTCACCAGCTATGATGATAGCTCATGCGATATTAATTTTTGCCTCCAAAGTTTCAATTTAAGCTTCTATAGGGAAAAGCAATAGCATGTTTTAACATACTAAATTATTGGCCTTCATACGTTTGATTTTTTTTGACAAATTTTTTGCAACAATGGTTTTATTTAATTGTTATACATTCCTTTTAATGCAATTCAGACAGGAATGGGCACTTTTATGTCAAAAACATTAAGAAAGAAGAACCAGGAAGGTGACTACTTCTTTTTTATTTAGTTAATTTTCTTTAATTTTCAAGATGATTTTTTTATTAATTTTTTTCAAATTAGGGTCAGCCTAATCCAATAAACACCATAAACAATATAGGCTATTACTTCTGCCCTTGGTTGCCTCTCAGACGTTGAAGAAGTGTCCTATAGGATCGCCCTATAGGATCCCACACACTTCAGAGCCCTCCCCCACGAATTCCAAGCTGGATCTAATCTGAAAGGTTTTTTTTTTCCCTATGGTTTAGCTGTCAGAATAGAGGAAAGTACTATGTAGGCTACCAAGAGAGGAAAGAAAAGAATAGCCCCGTACAGTTGTAAAACTTCTGAACCACAACAATGAATGGGAGAGCAAGATATCCCTAATGGTACCATGGTGATGTTCAGCTCTCACTGGTAGCCAACAGCTGTCTAATTAAACTCAAGGCCTGCTCAACAAGGGGGAAAATCATGTCTGATTCTAGACACCTAGCCAATTTCCCTGGACTAGTGAAGTCACATATCTTAAAAGAGAACTTACTACTGTCACTTTATCAGACAAGTGTAATTCCTAACTGTGCTCTAAAACCTTTCTTTATACCCACAGATAAGTATAGTTCTCACCCCCAACTTAACTTCCTTTTAATTCTCATTCTTGTCCAGCAAAAGCACCTTGTATTTTGACAGTGCAACTGTTATCTGTATTTATGAGTATGATAACATTCAGCATAGCTCATCCTGATGCAGAAAGCCCATCCAGGAAGCCTGAGATATCATCCAATGTTAGGTCTTGTTGAATCGATAGGTACAACTACAAGGGATCTTGGAACCTTGACATTCTGCAAATTAATAAAACACGGTTTAACACCACTGTGTAGGTACAAACAATGTTTGAACTTTCACTTCTTAACAATGTCTTCATGACCTTCCCTGGTTTGCAAGTGAAGTGTCATTTTACAAGGTATAGACGAAAGGTATCATTTCTTACTGAAACTCTTAATTTCAATTTGTCTGGTCAGATTTTATTTCCTTTACCTCGGAAACTGAATGAGCTTTAATAACAATAATAGAGCAGATGAATTTAAACAACATTGTAATGCTATACGTGTATCAATTTATAGTAGCCATACAGAAAACACATTGAGGGAGACAAGAGCATTGTCTTAAAGACTCTGCAATGAATTATAATGATTGTAATCTAAAGTTTCCTCATGTTAACTTCCAGTTTTATGATTATTATATCCTTTTTTGACTAATCATGAATAACCATAAGAAAGTGGATACAGAATCCAGCTATTGAGAAAGAGAATGAGAGAGGGCTTTGACACTTAGCAGAGAATTAACTCTGCTAGCATTTGCAGCATAATCTTTGAAAGGCTTAATCCTTATTAGTAGAAGGTTCGTTCATTAGAAACCAAAACTGGAAATGGGAAGTGTGATACAGTACTAGCTGGGGAAGAATGCACAGCAGTTAGAGAACTAGTACTTAACTGACATGAAAATGAAAGCTCTCTATGCCTTGATGGAGAACTTCCTTCCTCCCCAGGCTTTTCAGAAAACACTGCTTGAGAGAAGGAAGTATTTTACTTGTGTAACCACTGCAACATGCTGAATTTGGTAACTACTTATTTTTATAATTCTTATAAGAACCCTCTGATTATTTTATTATTTTTATGTTATTGTTTGATGTGTAGTCCTCTTTTTGCAGTTTTGGTTTAAGAATTATGTGTTTTCAATTCTTAGTTTAAAAACAAGGTTAATCAGAGCCTGGTAATAGACAGCATACCATATCTTAATCCCATCATTCAGTAGTAAAAGTTTAGCCTGATCAATATAGTAAGACAAAATCACACCAAACACAAAACTAAAAATATACCAGAACAGAAAGTACCCATGTTTCCCATTAACAACAAAGGGGGCCCAGTAGATCCTGGATTCAATTTCAAGGACAACAGTAGCAATCATTTTTCCCCTAAGTGTTCAGTTTCATATTGTGATTTCACACAACACCCCCATAAGGTACAATGGTATACTTTCTCCAAGCCACAGGAAGTCACAAAGGCGTTACACGCAGTACTGAACAACCTACTATGGCATTAGACTACAATATCAGTATATTAGAAAGAGTAAATTAATTTTAGACATAATTATTTTTCCTTTTCATGGTGTTGTATTTTAAGTGAGGGGTTGGACTGTAACTTGGTCTGCTCTCCTCTCTCCTATAGTTGTCTAGGCCAACCAAAAGGATAGGACCAATAATTGCAATTCATTTCCTTTCTTATCCTTAACATATTTTCCTCCACAAAAGCTAACGCAAAATGGAGAGACAGGAATTACAGTTAGAAAAAATAATTCTAAGGTGGATATTTAGAAAATTAATGATTTATATAATTCATACTCCACAGGGTTAAGAGTATCTCACCTTTATGTTCTCATTTGAGAAATAGCTACAACATTAAAGACTATACAGAAAAGCCATGTAATACCCTTGGAGCTTATTATATTAATACATTTTATAAATGGGAAACATTGAAATTTCTGCATGTCAACATCACTCCACACCATTCCTGCTGTCCTCCACTTAAAGACTTGTGCTTAAAATGTTCTTTGTTCGAAGGTAGAAAATCATACAGTAAAAACAAGGTATGTATTCTTAATTCTAAATTAAGACATAAGATGCACAGCGATAGTTCTAAGCCTCCTGTTATTGAATGCATTCAGAGAGCACAAGAAACTTCTAATTAAACAAATGCCACTGGGTACAAAATTTAAAGGCCTGCTCTGAGTGACCCCAGTCATTAATCCTAAACAGAAAATCGATGTGTACAGAATGTTTGCTGATGACTTCTGGTCACTCCCTTTCCCAGTAATACTTAGCAGCCTTTTTGTATGGTGCGCACAGCTCACCGCTGATCAAAAGAAAAAGGGAATACAAAAGAAAGGATCCCTGCATTATCTCTGACCTAATTAATATAATGCGACTATTTTCACAGTGGACCCATACGCGTCCAAGCAATGCCTTCCTTCAAGTCAATCAATAAACCTTGCGAATCATAAAGCTCGGAGCATAAAATACTAGCTCCCATAGAGGTCTTTAATAATGCAGATCCCAATTTTACACAGTTGAAATATTTACCTGTGTACTAGCTTTTCTAAGATAATCTGTGGTAGGTATGTAGCTTGGCAAACTGAATGTAAGTGCAGGCAGGCATTGTGATGAACAGTTAGGAAGATGTATTCTTTCTTTAATTTTTAAATTTTTTTTATTCACTCTTTTGTGCCTCTTCCTTTCTTCATATTTTCCTATTCCAGCTTTTATTTAAAATGTGGATTAAGGAAGGAGCTCCTGGCTAGGATAATATTGTTTAAGGATCATTTCGCTAGTAGAAGTGATGAAGTTGGAACATTTACTGTAACTTATGTCATCCATAATTAGGAAGAAGTCAGTTTCATGCAGAAGTACAGTCCTGTTTTTTTTTTACCCCCTTTAATATTTGCCTTCCAGTCTTTGTCATACCGAACGAGAATGTCACTGTCACTCCAGCAAACCGTCCACTACTTTACTTGTTGCACACGTTTAAAAAAAACACTCCAAATACCTTAAAGTTTACAAGCAATGGATATGTTGCTAATGAAGAAATCATAAATGGCAGTTTGAAGTTGAAGTGCCCTCCATTATGACCTGCGTGTATTCATACGTGTAGCCATTCATTACACTATCAACTTAAGATGCAATTGACACTATGAACCCTATCATACAATGCTGCAGGAGTTTATTACCTTAAGTCCCAAAACAATGCATACAAAACGTATGACCAAATGAATTAGTGGGAATCGACATTGCAAGGAAAGTGTGAAACCTATAAAGACATTAAATGTATTCTTACCTCATTTCTTGGTCTCAGGCGAATAAAAAAGATTGTGCTAAGACTGCAACTATCTCTACTCGCTATGCACATTCAGTCTTGGTGCTCTGCTACAAAAGACTTAGGAGTTCGGAGAGTAGTATCCAAGTTTTGCTCATTGATTTTGTTAGAGCTGGTCACCAGCTAAGCTATCTATAGATGCCTTCACCCTTCATTGTACCTTGTTTTCTATATGATACAATTGCATAAAGTTGTGTGATCATTGTTATAGTAACTGTAAAGTTTGTGTCATATTTTAAAAAGATGCTGTAGCCATCAACAGCACCTCTCTTCTTCCTGAAATCCTTCCCCCAAATCTACTGTCAGGAGTTTTTAATCTGTTTCTGTCTTTATAGAAGTGCTAATTCATTAAACTTCATGTAAGTGAAGTTCATTCATACATGTTCATTCTCAGGAGAACCTGTAAGGATATTCCATTCCTTCTCTAGGCCTAAATGTTATTTCATTCTTTAGATACAATACATTTTTCTCTGTACATCAGAATATCGACAATTAGCATATTTTCAGTCTTTTCTATTCTGACCATTACTAATATATACTTTGTATCTACTTTGCACAACTACATATTGCTGATTATCATGTGTGTTCAAATAGGAAAGAAATTCTTAGTCATGATAATTTTATGTTATCCTAAGTATCGTAGTGTGTGTGATATGCTGTTCTTCACCATGCTAGCTGATAAATGACACATGATACACACATGACAATTAACAATATGTAACTGTGCAAACTAGATACAAAATATTTATTACCATCCATGCACTGATACCAGTTTCTCTACATATTCTTCAGTAATATTTTCTTATTTATCCTAAGAATCCTAGTGGTTGTGATGTGGAGGTTTTCGCCATTCTAGCTGCGTTGATTCTGGATACATAGAATAATGAAGAGTTTCAAATTAGAAATTAATATCAAAATGTCAGAGTTGGCGAAAGTCATGCTAAATTCATAAATACTATTTCCCTTATCACAGAGAGAATACAAAATGTTACATAATGGATTCTTGTGGTTCACATTCCTCAGGGAAGCAGTTAAACTGTAATGAAGAGAACTGAGTCAAGTTTTTCAAGTTTTGAAGAGTTGTATTTTTCAGGGTGTAGATGTTATCCTAAACCATTGTAAACGTTCCCTCAGAGTAGCAAAATGGAAAGGTAGAAGTTTGTGCTTTAAAATATTTGGTACTATGGCTTAGTTTAATATTCAGTAGATTGCATATTAATTTCTATTTTAGAAAAAATACAGTTTAAAACAATTGTTCTTAAACTCTTATTATTCCTAAAAATAAGACATTTTGAAACAATAAATATTAAACAATCTGGCATGTGAAGAGTAAAGGAAAAACGAACATTTGTATCTCTATGGTGTAAAAGTGTGTGTGCATGTATGTGTGCATGTGCGTGTGCATGAGCGTGCGTGCATGCATGTGTGTGTGTGTGTGTGTGTGTAAATAAAAAATGAACACTAAATATCCCCCGTAACCATTCTGGCCCTATGGAACAGTGTCTTTTAGTGTATCTGAAACTCACTAACACTCTAGGCATGCTGGACCGCAAGCTCTAAGGATCCACCGATCTCCTTTGCTGATATTACATATGTTATGATTTTATCTAGTTTTACATGGATGTTTATAATATGAACCCAGTTCTTAATGTTCCTGTGGCAAGTTTGCGACAACTGAGCTATGTTCAAAGCCACAAGTCTTCTTTTTTAATAAAACATATTTTTTTCATTTTTTCATTTGTTTAGGAAATTGATGTCTTCCCATACAATATGTCTTCATTACAGTTTCCCCTTCTGGTCTCCCAGTTCATCCCAACCACTCCTGCTTTATGGACCTAGTTCCTTTCTGTCTCTTCTTAGAAAAGAATAGGCACAATTTCTGTGCTACCATTGATCTAGCATATCTTGCAGGGAGGACCAGTTGTAGGCCAAAGGTTTCATGACTCTGTTAGTGTTTATATTTCCTCTTTAGTAGCCTACAGAGTACCCACCCACACCAAAGGTATGAGAACACAGGGGCAAAGACTCCATGTAGGCTTTAGCTAGACCTCTCCATGTTCAATAACTTTATGGGTATTTCCTTGGCAATGGGACCACTGTCAGTTTGTGGAAAGCAACCCATTGTCTTAGAAACAGCCTGGGTTGTTTGAGACTTCTCTTGGACACTATTGGCCAACAACGCAATTGAATGCAATAAATTCCCATAATGGAGGCTCCATTTGGTGACCAGATAAGGTTAGATGGGACTTCATGTCCCCCATACTACAAGACTTCATCTTTGTCACCTTCATAAATTTTAGAAAGTTTCCCATTTGCTTCTATATTATCCCTCAAATTGTCCCTCATTTCCTGCAATCTCTCTGATGTTCCCTCCTTCAAATTTATCACCTCTTTCTCTCCTCACTTCATTCTCTAATTTCTATCCCTACCTGTCTACTTGTAAAGCCTATTCAGTTTCTCCTCTTTTTCTCTTATATCATGTTTAGTGTATTTTCTGATTAGATAGTTGATGCAATTGGACTTCAGATTTGTGTACAGTGATAAGTATAGATCTATTTACATTCTTGTATATTCTGACATCTAGCTTAATGAGAACTATTTGTTGAAGATACCATCCTTTTTCTAGTATGTATTTCGGGCTTCCTTATCAAAAATCAGGTTCAAAGATGTGTGGACTTACATCTGGATCTTCACTTTAATTCCACTAATTAATATGTCTGTATGACAAAACAAGGGAGTTTTTATTACCAAAGTTTTGAAGTACAACTTGAAATTGGAAATGTAGGGACTTCCTCCAGTAGTTTTCTTTAAATATATAAAATTATTTATTATATAAAGTCAGTAAATTTTTATTTAAGGAATATGATTCATTTACTGCCCATTTATGTAATCTGAAGATAGCCCTTTCTCAAAGGTCATCCAGTTGTGATTTTCAGCCCTTTTTTTTTAAAAAATCTGTCCTTGGTTTAAAGACACAGTCATTGACAACTTCTAAGTTCATAACCAGATGATTTGTGGATTTCTCCAATTTACTTTAGGAGCCATTCTTCAATTAGCTTTAGAAACCATTTTAAGGTGGGCTTCATTTGTGACACCCAACATCTCTGAAGAGCCTTTTCAGATGCATTCCTGGAGAACAGTACATGTGACTCTACGTCCGGCACTTCTTTTCATGTCCCGGGATTGTTTTACCTATCCTATTTTTGTCCCTGCTGTTGCTTTGTTTTATTTCCTTTTTCCATGTGAAATCGAGATTTTCATTTGGAGGTCTGTGATGAGTTGTTTTGGAGTTTGAATTGGGATTCCAATGAATCCGGAGATGGCTTTTGGTAGTATAACCATTTAGTTACATCCATCCTATCCATTCACGAGCATAGGAAACCTTTCCATTTTCTGACATCTTCTTCAGTTTCCTTTTTCCAGTCCCTTTATGTTTTTATCGTACACATTGCTCACTTGCTTGGCTAGCATTAGCTCAAGATAATTTATATTAGTTTTGGCTATTCTGAAAAGAATTGTTTACACGACTACTTTCTCAGTCTCTGTGTAATTTGCATATAGGAGGGTTACTGACTTTTGTAGTTAATTTTGTACCCAGACTGTTCTGAGAGTATTTGTCATCTCTAAGTTTTCCCTGCTGGAATTTTTAGGAATATATATATATATATATGTATATATATATATGCACATATATATTATATAAAATCAATATATAATCAAATGCAAGTAAAGATTCTTTGACTTCTTCCTTTTGCATAACCTTGATGCCCTGATCCTTCAGTTGTCTTATTGCACTAGCTGCAAATTAAAGCACAATATTAAATAGGTATGAAGAGAATGAACAACCATGTCTTGTTCTTGATTTTAGCAGAATTAACTTAATTTTTCTCCATTTACTTTGATATTGACTGCAGGCTTTCTGTAAACTGCCTTTGGTATTTTCAGTTATGTCCATCGTATGCCTAATCTTTCCAGGACTTTTATCTCAAAAGGGTATTGGATTTTGTTAAAGTCATTTCTGTATCTAATTAGATGAACATGCTTTTTAAAAGTGTATTAGGAATGAGTATCTATTTTTATTAATGTTCACAACCTTCTTTCTAATATTTGTTCTTTAGGCTCATTTACTTCTTCATATTTCAGAAAAAGAATAAAGGTTATTTAGATTAAAATGATCACTATGTAACATCTCTTTATCTTAGGTTATAGAGAATGATTTGTTGACATCGCTGAAACTAAATTATCTCCTATTTTATTGAAGAGGCATTGATCTCAATTTTATTGATTACATATTTTAGAGTTATTTTATTCTTCTTTATCAATGCTCATACCAATAACATTTTAAGCAATCAGCCATAATGTAATCTGTAATTAAAATTATAGCCAACTACAGGTGCTGGTAATTGTTAATCAATTAGATACATTATGATTGCAGGTTTAATTGGAATGCTGATTAAAGTATTGATAGTTGTTCATGCTTTTCAAGATTAAATAAGAATATCTTTCTCTTTTTAAGTAGGAAACTGTTACAGAGAACATACTCCCAACTAGATTCAGGAAATTTCCTGAACACATAAGAAAATCTAGCAAATATTTTCACAAATAAAAAAGTTAATACCATGAATCAGAAGCAAACTGGGTGGCTATTGGATGAATATATAGATTTTAATAGGCTTGTTTGTATATTAGCAGTAACTTTCTATACAGTCCTCTGTGTCTGGTCTTGGTAAATTCTGGTACATTTGTATAGGAAAATGGCAGTCATTAAAAATTAATAGTACCTTCATTTTGCCATGATATTGCATTAGATATTACAAAACACTAATTGGTCAGCCTTCACACACATTAAATTTAGGACATATATTCACAGAAGTTAGGTAGTTGAAATATTTACATTATAGGCAGGATTTGATGTGTATTCTTTCTAACTAAACAAAATTTCTTTTGGGCCATTTGAAATTTCTGAGCAGGCTAAGACTTAGAATGACACATTTTTACCTGTCCACTAACAACAAATAAAAGTTGTACCTTTTTTTCTAGGATGTGGATTACAGAAACAGAATAATCAAGAAGTAAATTCTGGGCAATACAATTTATATTCTATGATGAATGTGTCATAAATTCTCAACATAAAATGAAGTTTTCTCTTCGAAATAAAACAGAAAATATGGTTATTTAAAGTGAATATGATTCTCGTTGAGTGCAATTCCTTGAGCACAAAAACGACTTCAGATACCCATTGCATAACTTATGATTGTAAATAAAAGCAGTGTTGGGCTGAAGAGATGGCTCAGCCGTTAAAGGCTAGGCTCACAACCAAAAGTAAAAGCAATATCTGTAGTGAATACCTCAAAACAGTGAGGAACTAACGCAGAGGAAGCTTTTATGGTTTGTTTGTTTTAAACCTAAATATCAGCAGTGTAAGTTAGACATGTTTGCACTGAGCCATAGCAGCAGCATTTGGGTGCCTAAGGAAGGAGCTTTGTGAATTCTAGGCCAGACTGCAGAACTCTACCTGGGAAACATCATAAAAGAATTACAAATAACTGTATGAAGTAGACAATGCAGTTCTAGTGTGCCCATCTCTCCAGATTGAGCATACATTGGTACTGTTACCTCTGTAAAAAATTAAAGCAATCTGAGTGGACATTTAAGACTCATCTTCTAGCCTAAAAAAATCCAGTTCTAAACCAAAATGACATTAAGTACATTAAAGAGGATAATGAAACCCCCCTTCCAAAACCTTTAAGGAGACACCATCTTACGTAATAAATGAGAATGCCTTTTTGTGTATTGATACTTGGGCCTGTGAACATCTAAGCAAACACCGATTTTGCCATTAATATAGACAGCTACTGTATCATTTTGTCTGATATGACCATATGCCTTTTAAAGATAGCATTGTATATGGCATTGCTTTTAGTCCAGCTCTATTGACATCCATATATTTATGGTTTGAGTATAGAGAGTACATAGTAAATTATACCAGAAGCCAGATGTCAGCTGGCATTACCTAAAGATGAAAATTGGAAAGAGCCATTCCATTTATTATATCCTCAGAAGGAATATTTATCAAAATGTTTCCTCCCTCCATATCTAACAGAAGAGCACTATCAGACATTGGTGGCTCTGGAGGCAGTCAGCTGTGAAGATGAATTATGTGAATCTGACCTATAATCTTACATGACATTTTAAACTCAAATATTTTCCCATATTTCTCCAGACAATTAAAAATATTTAGTCTCACTTCATTTTATGAGACATAAATAGCTATGTAAGTACTCTGTAATTACTGTACATTGTAACAAATGACCTCGTAAATACATTGTAATGTCCCATGTAATTACATGGTTAAGTCTTGTCTTTGAGATGGCTGCTTTCCGGTGGAAAGCCTGCTAGTTTCTGAGATTAATTACTTAGCGACTAATTTGACAGTTTATTGAAGAAGATATGCTTCCATTAAATAGCCACTTGCACTTGTTTTTAAAGAGAAAATTGTTTCATAATGCACTCTTACTTTCTTCCTCAATATTGACCTCACTCTCTTGGTTCGTGATGAAATATTTGTCATAACACACAAAAGCCAAAGGGGCATAATTCTATACAGAGGAAAACTAGATGTCAATTATATCTTCTATCATGTACTAGCCAGAAAGTGTGACAATAGTTTTCAAGTTTTTTGGCTTATTACTTTTAGAACATATTGGAGTATAATGTAGAAAAAATACCATTATCTATTCTTGGTCAAGCACTAGGCAACTGATGTTTGACTTAAAAACATGAATTGCAGTGTCATGCATATTTTAGTATATGCTTCTCTTATTTTAAACTCATCATGGTTATGCTTAATAAATGGGAATATATAATAATGATAATAATATAATAATCAGTGTTGAAGCTCTATTAAATCACATCTGATATTCAACCATCTGGTAAAATCAACAGCCTATAGTGATATCATTCAACTGGCTCCTCGAACAATAACTTGGTTTCAGCATTACAAAACAACCGAATGGAACAAGAAATCAATGAGCATAATACCTTTGTCTTAAATTAAATATGTCTTGCATCCTTGTGCCTTTGACGTATATAGGTTTACATACAACTCCCTTGATGTGTTTCCCCTTTTCCTGCATTACTCTAATACGAAGGCTATTTTACTGCTTTTAGTGGCTTCGTTTGGAAGAAATTAATAGTCTGAAAATCAGACTTAGTGATCACAAGAGTCAAGAAGGTCCCTAAACATTCAGCATACTTCTAGGGAATGACTTTAGCACTATAGGGTAAAATCTATGGATGCTGACAAATTCTAGAATGATTACACATAAGATCACTATATCACCAGCTCTGGAGAGCAACAAAATTGTTTTATAGTAATGGAATTTTGTCAAAATGTGAATACCTCCTAAAATTATACTTCCCATTTTGGGGTTCAGAAGAAAGCCGACCTGGCTACTAGACTATGAATAGCAATAGCAAAATATAATGTGGAAAATGCTACTTTAAGTCCAGTATCTTAAAGCACAAAGGAGCTACGTTCATAGGAACCTGACTTACTTGTTTGTTCTCTCCCATGCTCTCTTTTTACCATATAGCATATTTTGTAATCCTAGTCATGTTCTTTGTCAGTTTACATGGGCTAGGATAATTGTATGTTGTTTTGGGAGACATTTTAGGTGGCAGAAAAATTTAATTGAATTTCTTCCAATAAATGGAGCTATAACTGTTCATATCTGAGAAGTGGCACTTGGAAATTGGTAACGCATTTCTGTACTACCAGTAAAACTATGGCAAAGTCAACCATCAAAGAAACATCCATTCATGCATTTCAATGAATGGCTTTAGACTGACAAAACCATGCTGGTTTTGAATATCTGTGACCTCTTCGCAGTCAGATTAAGATTTTATAAAAGTAATTCAGGATCTTATTCATTCCCTTATTTTTAGGTCTGCCAAATCCAAACATATGAAAGAATATGCCTCATGGACCCAGTATTTGTAAACTTACTCTGATTTTACTGCACTTTTGTATGTGTCAAAAGTGATATATATTCACTAATGAGGTCTATAAAGTTAAAACAGGAGCAAAATGTTGTATTTTGCAATACATAGCTTTTCTATTCTGTTAAAAAAAAAAACAGAAACAGAACAGGATGCGAAAAAGAGCCTGTAGGCAAAATGTTCTCATTAGTACTTAACAAATCCCTAAATACATCAAGGTAAAATAAGATGTCTCCTGTCCATCTATGTTACTATTCTCAATGCATCCCTTTTGTCAGCACAATATTGATCTCTATTTAAATAACAGTTGAGAACAGAATGCTGAATAGAGCATAAATAAATAGTATTTTCTCTCCAAAAACATACAAATTTAAGTAAGCCCAAACTATAATTCTATATAACTTTGCCTAGCATCTGGTCTTTACTTCTCATTGCCTTTAATCATTAAACAGATTTATAAGTTTATTCTGTAGAATAAATGTATAATCTGGTACCAGAATTCGATTAACCTGACCATTTTAGAGGCTCATGTGTAGACCTAAGAGCTTCATCTATAAATAATGGTATTGAAATGTTACTTTTAAAATTAAATTGGTTTTGTGACAAGGTCATATATGCGTACACTTCCTATGAATTGCTCTAGTTTTCCACATTTTCTTCACATCCTCTATACATCTCTTTCTCACATTCTTGTCTATTTCTCCTGTTTTGTGACGCACTGAGTATAACCAGGGCCATCTGTGTCACACGGGTTTGGAGTTCTTCACTGGAGCCTGCTGGACTCCACAGCACTGTGAAGGCAACGACTCATTTTTTTCCTTAGAATCCATGAGTAATCAATGATTCATCAGGAATAGGTGGGCCCTCTTGGGACTAGACATATGCAGGTTCAAGATATACATTAAAAGTTCTGTGAATTAGTGACAGCTGAGGCTATGTCATGTCCAGAGAGTAGCACTTCATCTTATGTACTTCCTGCTCCTTCTGCAATATTCTCTGAGATTCAGAGGGATATTATAAATATCTTGCATTGAGATGGACCAATACCATTATCTATTCTCAGCATCTTTGGCAGCCAGTGGTTTCAGAATTTACCTTAATTCATTGTATAGAGAGTATCTTTTGTTTATGAGTATAAGTACAGATACTAAGAAGGTGGGTTAATATTAAATCAACATGGTTAAACAAAAAGTTCACATCTTTGACCTAAGTTCTGTTCAGGAAGGGGTTGTTGTCTTGGTTTCCAATATGAGAATGGGTTCACTCCTTTTGAGGAGATGGAAAATCCAATCACAAGATGGACAGTCATCCCCTAATATTCCTGCCTCGATTGATGGAGAACTGGTCATACTATTTCAGTCACTGAATAAGATCATGATAGGTATTTCTTTCATCTTCCACATTCTCTTAAGTACATCAATCTCATCCCTGTCTACCTTCGACCCATCCTCAATAAATCTCTTTCTCACATGTGTTCATTTCTTCTGTTTTGTGATCCACTGAATTTGACTCACTGAGTCATTACAACTAAAATTTTATAATCACGTTTTAAATCATGAAAGAAACACTGCTTTGTTTTATAACAAAGTAGAAACTAAAATCAGATCTTTAGTTGTATAGAATCATTCATTCACAAACTTTGCATACTGTATGTAGCAGTAATACACATCAGTCTTCAAGAACTTTAATTCAAATGTGCTTGTCAGCTTCTCTTCTTGCCAATAGTTGCTCACATGAGTTTACAAATATAAATTGTTGATATGCACGTTGACATTTTAGCATCATTTATTTGGAAGAGATTATATATATTTAATATTAAAAATAAACCACTAAAATGGCAAGCAAAATATATAGGCCATCAGACATATTATTGACATTTTTATCAAATTCACACTTAAGTAACACCTAATGTTTATAAGTTTATATAGATATTCCGTTGAATTCATAGGATTAATGTAGTTTATTAGAAGGAAGAAGGGGTTTCCATTCTGTTAACAAAGTTATGCTCATAATTAAGTTTAAATATTACTAATTGGTAGCTTTATTCTAGTTTGAAATAAAAAATACTTACAAAATCTAAGGAAGATGTAATAAATGCTAACATAAAATCTAAAATTTAAATACTAAATGCTATTTTCATGCATCTCTATGTCATATGTGACCATTAGACTTACTGCCAACTCCCAGGAATACAGTGAAAGGTTTTCTAGATTAAGAACAACCGCTGGGGATGTCTATGAAGAATTGTCATAACTATTTTAGGTAGACCCATCTTAGCTGTTGGCGGGGCTGTTCCCTCAGAGGGAGACCTTGAGCTGTACAAAATGAGATTGTAAGCTGAACACTACGTTTGCTTTTTCTTTCTTAACTGCCTCAGTCTATTGCTGCTGTGCCTTAAGCAGCAATGAAAAACCATAACTTTGAGCTGAAATGAGTCCATTCCTTCTTAAGTTGCCATTAGTACAACATCAGAAAAGAAAATATGACAGTCTTCATTATGCTTTTATCATTGATACTATTTATTCTAATTGAAAAGTTAGGAAATTGCCCTTAGCTGTTCTCTATATTTTGACTTAATAGATTTCTATAATAGTTTTCATCTACTGTAAAAAGATACTAGTTTACCACAGGTAAGAGAGACACTTGTCTATGAGTGTAATGATAAGTATTTAGGGTATGTATTATATTTGATTAGAAATTATATCCCTCCCTAGCTGCAAGTATTTGGCTATTTCTACAGCACTAGCCATTGATTCCCTCACACAGAATGAGCTTTAAATCAAATTAGACAGATGTTACCCAAAGATATAACACCAAGATTAAGCCACTGAAGCTATATTGTTGGACTAGTCAGTCATGGTTCACAGGTTTTACAACAGGATATGTAGGGCTGTGGATTGCTTCTCTCCCTTGGTGACTTACACAGCATCTTCAGGTATTGTGAGAGGTTGTCCTATGGGAGAAGGGTTCCAGTTCCGTTATTGCTCAATTCGCCCATGCTTTATATCTTGTGGGTTGTGTGAATAACACCTTAACAGTGTGTTGCCAATAATGATGTAATATTCTGAGCAGTAGTCAAGTAAAATGTGTGTGTATTTATTATTTACCGATGTTTTTAAAAATACTCTAAGTATAGTTCCTAACATCTACCACTCTCTCTGCTTCAGCCTATCTCTCCCTTGGCACAATTCCCATTGTCCTTTTCAGCTCACATATGTCCCAAAATCACCACTCTCTAGATGTTGCCACCATGGCACTTTCCAGTGTCTTTGTGTCCTGCATTATTTTAGGTTATGTCCTAACATCAATAGACTCAGAGGTAGAAGCCCCAAATTAGAGAACACGCAGTTTGTCTGCCTGATTCTGTGTGATCTCAGTCAGTAAAATGTGTTCCACTACCATTTCTCTGAAAATTTTTTTCCTGCAAAAAAAAAAACAAAACAAAACAAAACATATTTTTATTTACAGCTAAATAGAATTCTATTGTATCTGCCTAATACACTTTTTTATTATGCAATCCTCAGTTGAAAGACATCTGGATTGCTTGCATTCCCTAGAGATTGTGAGGACAGCAGCAATGGACACAGCTCCCCAGGTGCCTGTGGAGTGGGGTGTGGAGTCCAGTATAGCTGACTAATATGGTAGACCTACATTTATCTTTTTGCAACCTTACACGCTTATCTCCAGAATGACAGCAGAAGTCTATCATATGCCCAATGGCGAATGACAGCTCCTCTCCACACACACTCTTGTCAGGGTTGGTTGTCAGTTGTGTCCTTGATCGCGAACCATTTTGACTGGGCTAAGATGCGATCTCCACATAGAGTTAGTTTGCATTTCTCTGATTGCTACAGATTCTGGGAACTCTTTAAGTGGGCTGTTTATCTGACAATTTTTACCCCAGTGAATTATTATAATCTACTCAGTTGCTTATATCTGACACATATGCTTTTAAATTATTATTTTTCCTTTTACTACTGAAATATGGAAAAATAGTCAAATTGTTTTAAATGAGTTTCTAAAGACATTTATTGAGCAGATTCATATTTTCTATATTATTCTGGTTTTCTCCTTGCTCTATGCCTTCTCGGACCTGTGCGTGATGTTTCCATTTGCTAAAATAAAAATAAAGATAGTCTTCCATGAGAGCGAGATGGTCGGAAAAATGTGTATGGCAGAAGAGTAGTTCCTAATGCGTTTCGTGCTGGTTCAACTCTCTTGGTTCTTCTGTCAATGTGAAGAGGAAAAAAATGCTAGATAATTTGTCAAAATCAAACAACAAAAAACAAAAAATACAAAAAAAAAATACAAGAGCAAAAATCGCCCTAAAATTCATATTCTTACTATGATTTATCTTGTTTCTTTTTTCCTTTTCAAAACATTCCACTTTTAGAATCACTCTCTGACAAAGAAGGGCAGTTTGTGGGCAGTGCGACTCTCTAGCATGTGAGCCTTGTTAACTAGGAAAACTCTCTGTGCAATATGCAAATCAAAGTCTGGATGAGGGAAGTACAAGGTGATCTTAACTAAGGATGCTTGTGGGTGGTAACAAGGATGTGTGCACTTTCAAAGTGATTCCAGGCTGTCTTCCTCAGAAGTGCATGTGGTTGGGGGGAGGAGCCCCCTCATAGAAACAGGGGGAGGGGGAATGGGATAGGGGGTTTCTGGAGGGGAAACCAGGGAAGGGGATAACATTTGAAATGTAAATAAAATATCCAACAAAATAAAAAACAGAGCAAAAAAGAAGTATATATGAGCAAATGAAGACAGAGTTTATCTCTTTATCCAAGCCATTTCTTATGAGACACAAGACACTATAAGTACAGAGAGGAAGTGGACAGTCTAGAGTGGATTTCAAATTAACCCTAGAACTCCTAGATCCATACATAATTCCAGCAAGATCATTCTGGGTTCTTTTCAAATGGCGCTTCCCAGCCCTTTCTACAGAAAAGCTTGTCAGCTACTACCACAGTAAGATGGTTGGATATTTTCTGAGAGATAATTTCAGGGCTCCAAATCAGCCAGTTCTCATCTAAATATCTGGCTAGAGAGCAGAAGCATCAATTTACTGAGAGATGTGGATTTAAGAAGTTGTAAGTTTGAAAAAGAATAGAGTCTTATGACATGAGCTTCTGAGAAAACTTGGGTTGGTGGGCTTATCAGTTACTTTCCTTGTTTCCTTATGCACTGTTCCCATGCGTATGGATGTAAAGGCAAGTAAGCCGTTAACAAATGGCACCCGCGAAACAGAAAAATCCATGTCCCTGGTTTAGACAAGACTGTCCCACAAAGTTTGGAATGTAGTCAAGGAGATCATTTTAATACAAATTAATAAACTTAACCCTTTAACACCATATTCACTCCCAACTCACTATGGAGTTGCCCATATTCCAATTTTCTTTTCCAACTTTCATGAGTTGGAATTAACATGGACTGTCAGGTTTACTCATGGTTTGCATGGGGGGTAGGGATCCAAATCAGATCGTTAGGTTTGCAAGGAAAATATTTTTCCACTGAGACATATTCACAGTCCTCTTTTTTTTTAAGTCATCTTAGTAGGAGATTTGGGGAATTATATTGCCAAAGAACAGACCAATTATTCTGTAAGTATAAAAAGAGAACAATGAACTCAGTGGTTAAAAAATCTTCCAGTGTTGCCACATAGTAACGTCTGGGTAAACATTAGTTGATGTCTATAACTCAGTAGACTCCACAGGGTAGTCATTGTTAGAAGTGTGGGAAATGTTGAAAGCCAAAAATTTTAGGCAGCCGTAAATATGAATCTCCAGGGTTTTTTAATTCTAGGGTTTTTTTTTTTTTGCTACTTTCTAAAACACTTTTAGCAAAGACCATATTCATATATATATATACATATATATATGTATGTGTGTGTGTGTGTGTGTGTGTGTGTGTGTGTGTGTGTGTGTGTGTGTTGGGGGCAGGCAATTGGTGACAAGAAGATGGCTGGGAAAACACTGTGGCATTATATTAGTTTGCAGGCTGATCCAAGTTTGTGTCTCTACCACTATCTGAGACATCCTTAGTGCTTCAGAAAAGCATGTCTTCTGCATTTTACCGCCCAATAAATACCAGGTCCTCTGGCTATCAGATATTCCATGACCTGAAGTTGCTTTATGATGTTATGATATTTTGATCTTATTATTACTTCCTTATCTTTGGCATTATTATTATTTCCCATCTTCAAATGTCTTTTCTACCTTCTCCATAAAGTTCTGCTCAAATTTGAATGATGAACTTTGAGTAATGTGTTCTTGACCATATAAAACATAGTCAATCTTTGCGTCTTGTACCTCTAAGAAAATCCTCTTTAGTTCTTGGCATTCTGCCTTTCATAGTTAATATCTCTTTCTTCTGTTACACCTGGTAGACCACAATTTGAGTTTTCCCTTAATCCGATGTATATATTGTGAAGGAGTAATAAGTAAACGAATAACATTCTTAATGTTGTGAGCTTCCTTTGAGAGGCAATATTAAATTGTAATGAAACACCAGTATTGGAATCACAGTATTTCAGCTTCAAGATTGTCCCATCAACTATAGGAATATGATTTTAAATTATTTCACCACATTACATTGTAGTTTACATGACAGAAAAAAGACAAAATAGTAAATTGCAACTCACGAAATTATCAGGACTACTATAAATTCATTCCTCTTGTAGAATATATAAAATTATCATGTCTATCATAGATTAAATAAGATATTAATAAATACCAAAAATACTAGGGTCTACCTGTCATACTAGTATAATTGTGGAGGCAATAACCTCAGTAATTCCATGTTCTCCTAAAGAAAATTTAACATGTTACATAAGATAATCAAGTGATACAAGGAATAGTTTATATAATATATGATTATATTTAAAATTTGTGTGAATGTTTTACATATTTCAACTATAAATTATATACTTGCAAAGCTGTTGTTGATCCTTGCAATTTATACAGTCTGTAAAATGAATAATCACTAAAGTACCACAATTTTAAAACTAAAGGTCCTTCTGTGGTCTTGGGTAGGACAGTGAAAATTTTGTAGGCCTTTATCCTGCCTTCTCCTTTCAAATTTCACATTGGAAAGGAATGTAATTTTTTAATTGGCCTTTTATTTTCATTATCTGTTTTTATTAGTAACTTTATAGGTTTTACTGTCTCTTAAATGTAGTGCTGGCATCTGTTTGTTCAATGTCACTAAATACAGGACAACAGTGATGTGCCTTGTGCAGAATAGGAATTAAGCAAGCTGTGTTGGGTATTAAAAATCAATTTTAACCAGTAATATTAAATAAAGGATTTTAAAAGAAAACCACAGGAAGACCATCTTATGGACAAATATGACGTGCATTTTGTAACAATAGCCTGGAAGAAATCCAAATTACTATTTTCTGTAGGAGCAATGCTTCAGTGTTCAGAATTGGGATTTCATGAGGTTTTAATAGAAAGTAAATGTGGTTAATATTGAAAATCTGTTTGCCACATTTTATTATTGTTCAGATACTTATACAAGGACTCTATCTCCTCGTATAAAATATTCAATTATTTTAGAGCAGCAGCTGTTTAGTGAGATGATGGTCATGGATGAGGCTTTCCTTAGTAGTGATGTCCTGCATTGGCCATTGTGTCCCAACACCGAAGGAGGTGAAAGCCCTGCCTTGTGATCCAGACTCAAGAGTCTATCCCTTGACATATGCTCTGGCTTCTTTCTAAAAGCTGATAATTTATTCTACTACCTTCAAAGAACATTTTTCAATGATTATCTTTAAAAATGAATATAAATTCTGTCAAAATACCCCATGTTTATTATCTTTGAAAGGTTAAATATCACCAATGATCATATGGCAAAGTTCAATAAGCCATGGAAAGATCCAACTTTTGCTTTCGTTCATGTAACAAGCATGAAATGGGAGTTTAGGAAATCTTCAGCAGCAGCGAAAGTTAGAGTCTACTCATTTGTAATCAAGCCCAAAAGATCACTGCCTCTGCAATTGTTCTGTGTTTTATTATTATAACCTAAGTTTTTCCTATTCTCGGATTTCATCAAAATGCAATTATTCAGTATATACTCTTTTTTATGTGGTGACTTAACCAATCAAACCATATCAAATTAGTATTTTCTTTTTGTAGACACACAAACTTTATGAAAGTATAAGCACACGGTAGTTATAAGAACCATGCTACTCTAAGATGAGCCAGGCAGGAGGTTAAAGTTTGCAGGCTCCCTTCACACAAGGGAGAATCCAGGAGGGCCCTTAGGCAGTTTCATAGGATGAGGAAGTAAGTGGTGTCTTTGGGAGAGCCCAGTAGGCTGAGAGAGCAGACATTGGCTGGGCAGCCTGCCTGGACACTAGCTCTAGTGTCCTACTTCCTATAGTCCATCTGCTATAGAATTTGTTCAGGCCATGAGATACAGAGTAAACCAGAGAAAGCTGATTCCTAAAGTATTCAGAAGGCAAAGAGAGAGGGGTGGAGGTAGAAAAAGCACTCAGCAGGGTAAGACATGAAGCTTTCTTCCCTGAACCCTTACACTGAATCCCTCCCCTCTCATCTTCCATAATGACGACAACTGTTATATTTTGAGAGTTTTAACTGCCTGTTTACTTTTCTTTTTTAAAATCCTTGGTTAACTTGAAGCCATCCACACTCATAATCTATTCCTAAAACCACGATAATTACTTTTAACTTTCCATTCTTTACTTTCCTTAATCCTCTGGGTTTTTAATTTCAATGATGACAATTTTAAGGAATCTCCTGCCTTGTTTGATTCTTTATGTTCTATAGTGTTGATTTTTTCCAATTTTATACCCAGCTACATCTCACGAAGACGCAATAGAACTACTATATTAATGTGATCGTTTTACATTTGATCTGTGAAATACTTTGTGATCTCTTTTAAGCTCTTTCGCCTCATACTTTGCTGCTTTTCCATTTTCTCAGTTTACCATGTTAGAGGTTATGAGCTAGATATTAGTGTCTTAACCTTTCTCTACAACTCACCACAGTCTTTTTCCCTTCTTAATTTTGAAATATATATTTTCATTTCTCTCCCACTGTATCTACAGATTTTTTTTCAATTTTACTCCCATATTTTTCAGGCTTATTTACTCTCTCAGACTACATGTGTTTTCATTATTCTCAGCGTCGAGCATTTTTTCCTAGATTTTTGGCGTATAATTATTATATTTTCAGGGCTCTTTTGTGTATTATTATTGTTTCTCTCTGGGCACTTTATTGTGTGCTTCTTTCATTTCGTCTCAATGCATGTCAAAGACTCTGATGATATCTGGTCATGTGGAATTACTGGTATTATTCTACAACTCTCACTTGCAAAGGGCACACGCTGGGTCCTGGTGGGACTTGTTAAGTTATGGATTCACTGTTGGGGACTCAGGCTGGGTTCTTTTTGTCTAGTTCAAAGTTCTTAATTTTCTGTCATGAAGGGTTATTTGATATTGCCCCCTGGCTAACTTAAGTTCCCCTGTGTACTGGATGAGAGAAGAAAATGTGGATGCCTCACATCTTTGACCTGATAACCCCTTCCCACATGCCTGCTCACTGGCGTGCCTCTAATCTGAATCTCTGGCCTTTGTGTTCAACAACTCTGAGCATTGAACTCACCCTACTCCAAGCAGTGAGGGTTAGTGGACTAGCTTGCTAAATGTAAGAGGCTACAGTTTAAATCCTATCTCACCTTTCCAAGTCAGCTCTCTTTCCAGAAGCATGCTTAGTACCATGCTCAAGTTGGATAGGAAACAAAATGGTCCCAGAATTGGATGATTTTTAAATGGAAATTAGCTTGGTTTTTATTAATATATTTTGTTTTAGTTCATGGGTCTAGCTTTCTCCTTTTTCTTAAGTATACCAACCTGTTGATGTCACTCATCTGAAATCTCCTAGTTATGGTATCTGATATTTCAGTGGATTTTACTATTTAAAATCATCATTTTAATGGTGATTGCAAGGGAGACATGATATAATCAGTCACATAATTTGTATGCATCAGTATTAAATAAAATGGATATGTTGCTGTCAGACTGCAGGGAAGGATTTCACTTGGAGGCCATGCCTTCTCATAATCATTTCTCTGTTTTATTCATACCTGGGTTTGGGTTACTTCTCTAACCCTACTCAGTTGTCTTTCTTTCTTCGAAGTCTTCATTTACATTTATTTTATTTTATCTTATCTTATTTTACAGAGTATCAAAGTAAGCTGGCTCCCTCCTCCATCGGGAACACAAAATGGATTTATTACTGGCTATAAAATTCGACACAGAAAGACTACCCGCAGGGGTGAGATGGAAACACTGGAACCCAATAACCTCTGGTACCTCTTCACAGGTCAGTGTTCACACAGTGCAGTCTGGCAAGCTTTTGATGAATTAAATGCTTTAGGAATAAAATATACTCTCACTTCAAAGGAACATCGACTTTTTTTTTCCTGGCAGCTGACATTTATTGGCCTGAACAAGAATAACCTTTATATTTTTAACTTTATATGCCCTGTAATGCTTCCACTATCCATTTCCCTCTGTATCAACATCTTAAGTGTATCGCAGAATTTTTACCTTTGTTACTTCTCAGAATTACTGATTCAGAAACTCTTTCTGCCTGATAACTTTTAAGATTTTAGTTAACAACTTTTAAAAGGCTTCTAATGAAAGGGTTCTACACGTTCCTCTCCATCGTACCCCTCCTCCCCACAAATGTCTAGATAAAGTGGATATTAACAAGAAGGGGGAGTAAAAAGGGAGAACGCTGTGCTTTCTATAAGTGTATAAATCTACTTTTGTAGAAATATTGGTGGGATTCATAGGAGGTTAACATTCACTAATTAATATTCAATAATAGTCACAAAACTGGATCGAATTTCATGAAAATAATTTTCTGATTTGATAACACGAGAAAATAAGGTATTATAGTTTTGTAACCTTACTGTATATTCATCTAAGTTTCTAGTGAGAAGACTAAGGAAATTCTTTTTTTTATTATTGGATAATTTCTTTATTTACAATTCAAATGTTATCCCCATTCCCAGTTTCCCCTCTGCCAACCTGTTCACCCATTGCCCCCCCCCCCGCTTCTCTATGATGGTGCTCCCCCCCCACCCACTCTTATCTCCACACCCAGGCATTTCCCTATACTGGGACATCAAGCCATTCCATGACCAAGGGTGGGTGATCTCCCACTGATGTCCAATAGGCCATCCTCTGCTGCATATGCAGCTGGCACCATGGGTCCCTCCATGTGTACTCTTTGAATGGTGGCTTAGTCCCTGGGAACTCTGTAGGCTCTGTTTGGTTGATATTTTTGTTCTTCCTATGGGGTTGCTTCTAAACTTATCTCAGTGAAGATTCATGCTCAGGAGGTCAAGAAGGAGTGAACTTGGGAAGAAAGGGTCATGGAGATGTTTTCTTTTAAAAAAAAATAGTGATGCATTATTGAGTTGGTGGGTGGTCATGACTTTGCAATAAATGCAAAGCTCATAACACTTCATAGTATGACTCTTGGAAGTCATACGAAGTGACTACATTCACAGCTTCCTTTGTCTGTCAGTGGGCAAGTGGCTGACCATATGTTACAGCTCAAGGCAAGTCCCCACAAACCAAAGCTGTTGGTGTGTGCTAATAGGAGCTGTGCCTTTGTTTATCACCACTTTATATGATGGTGGTAGCAAGGCTCAGAGTTTTATAGGTCTAGGACCAGCTCGAGACATGTCTATGGCCTTGACAATGAAGTATAGTATAATGGTTCACCAGAGTGATTCAGAGTAGATGCTGAGCAAACTAAAGATGACACTCGTCTTGATTAGTTTTCTCAATGCTGTGACAGAATGCTTGACAAAAATGACTTAAGACTTCTTTTGGTTCATTTTGAGAGTGAAGTTCCTCCTATCATGAAGGCATGGTATAGAGGAATGTGAGGCTCACATGTGCCTCCAATTGGAAGGACAGAAAGAACTCTGTACTGGTATTATTCTGATTTTCTGATTTTCTAATCTGGGGTTCTAGACCCTGTACAGCAATCACTTACACTCATGGTAGGACTGCCTTCCTGCCTGGCAATTCATTCAAAGTCAGTCCCAAAGGTTTGTCTTCTGAATGATTCCAATGCCAGCCAAGTTAACATGCAAAGAAGCTTAATTATCGAAAGCCAACTCCTGGCTCAGTAATTTAAGTGCTGGGTATACAAGTCCAATAATCCAAGATTGGACAAGCAGCTCTCATATAAAAAGCATCAGGCTTGGTGTGGAATCATCACCACTGTAACCCCAGCACGAGGGCATGGAAGGGTGAACAGGGTCAAGCAAATATCTGGAGTTCAGTATCTAGCCAGCCAGCATAATCAAATCAAATTGATGAGTTCTAGTTTCCATGAGAAATTCTTTCTCAAAAAGAAAAGAAAGAGAAGAGTAAAATAAAATTAAAGATCATTAGAGGAAGATACCTGATGTGAACCTCTGGTCCAAACATATACAAATACACCATGCACAGCTGTACATACACAAATACCCCGATGAACACACACGGTATCCATCCCTTGCCACATAACACAGAAGTACATCATTTTAAAGCTGTAATTTCCCACACTTGGTCTTATAAATTTATAAATAATTTATAAACTTCTCATAATGGAAAACAAATTTTGTTCCTTTGTGGAATCCTCAAAATTTTCATGATACTAACATTATTTCAAAGTCTCTTTTTAAGACACAAAGCTTATCCATGTGGATAATAATTAACAAACTATTATCATGGAGTTAAAACTTCACTACCATATATATATATATATATATATATATATATATATATACATACACCTTCTTTACTGGTTTTGTATATATCAAGTACTTTATCCTTTAGAATATTGTGTGCAATAAAATAATGAGTCAAAAATTTTTGTTTTGTGTCCTATTATTGCAAATAAAAAAGAAAATGATGCAATGAGGTCCATTTCTTTGTCTTTCTGTCTGTCTATCTGTTTCTGTAATAGTCTCTCTGTCTCTGTCTCTGTCTCTGTCTCTGTCTCTCTCTCTCTCTCTCTCTCTCTCTCTCTCTCTCTCTCAGTCATGCATGGTTCTTACTCCCAATCCCATGCTCTCAAAACTAAATCTCAGACCCAAAATATATTTCCAAATACTTTGGCCGTGTAGTGAGACTTTATCTTATTAGATCATAACTTAAATTATTCCATTTATTTTAATCTACATTTATCCATGTGACTGATTACCTGTGTTCATATACTATATGTCTGTCTTGTCTCATTTTCCTAGGCAAATCTCTCACCTGGATCAATCTCAGATTTTTCTCTCCTCCTGGATATCCCACTTTCTATTTCACCCTTTACTATAGGCCATAGTAACTGTTTAATTTTTAATCAACAGGTGATGCATCTATACAATACATAGGATTCTCTCTCTCTCTCTCTCTCTCTCTCTCTCTCTCTCTCTCTCTCTCCCTCTCTCTCTCTGTGTGTGTGTGTGTGTGTGTGTGTGTGTGTGTGTGTTTGTGTGTGTTAGTACTATCATGTTTCTATTTGACCACTGAAATTTTTAAACACATAATATGGAAAAATGAAATTATTTATTGTATTTCAAGGAAACATGAGTAAACACTCAATAAAATGTATTCATATTTTAATAAATAATATACTTCTACATAATTATAAAGAATAAGTGTTTCTATTATAAAACAGAATTCTTGTCACATAAATATAAAAGATCAACTTAAAGCAAGATCAAGCAGAGAAAGGCAACCACCAAATTCTTAAGCTCCATGGCCACCATCTTGAATTCCTAAAGACATCATTAGTCTCCATCATGCTTGGGTAGCCCCACACATCCAACTCCTCTACAAGCTGCAAACCTGGCTGCTCCTCTTTCGCCTGTTCTATTCCTTACCTCATCTTTCTGCACCATTTATGTCTCTGGCATGAGCAACATCCCACCTCTCAATAGCATTGATTTTCCCCTCCACAGCTTATTGCAATGGGATTGCACTCACAGCCCAAGATTTCCCCCCCACAAAATCTGCCTGCCACAGGTTGTCTCAGGACTTTTCTGGGACCTTGGTTCTAACCGCCGTGATATACTTACTCTTTCTTTCATTTTGCACACCTGGAAAACCAGCAGTACATAGAGAGCACTGCCTGCTTCTAGCTACAGATCTCTTCTGAATGCCATCTGCCACCGATGTAGGTGGTAGCTGTGTACTTTGGTAACTGAACTCCCTGTGGTGTGTGTTTTGATCAAGGAAACCCATTAGCACAATACCCAGTTCATGCTCTCTTTTCTATTGAACTTGCAGTTTTACAACTTGGAACCCCCGATGAGTTGCCTTCAGGTTACCTTTATGGCTTTCCAAGTGCACAATAGCAGGTTTCTCCTTGGTGGCATCATCGCTTTTACAATTACAGCTTCTGTTTCCAACCAGGCTTGACTGCGACTTTAAATTTGTTCATAAAATTTTACTCATGAAAATACATATTTATATTGTCACTGTCTCTATTTCTCTGTGTCTTCTGCATCTGTCTGGTTCTCTCTCTCTCTCTGTGTGTGTGTGTGTGTGTGTGTGTGTGTGTGTCTGTCTGTCTGTCTGTCTGACCAAGACACAGCATAAATGACATAATAAACTATTTATTTCATTATCTTTAAGTTTGGCCTCATTGGTTTCTCAGGAAATGGGCAGAGAGCAGTCATATTTGGAGCATAACATAACATGAATGGCATCTAATCCAGCTCCTGGTAGAGTCTTTGTTTCCCTCAGAAATTTCACAAGAACAGACGTCAGCTTCTCTACTGGCAGGGCATTCCTATTGAAGAATAGGATATTTGCACAGCCCAGAATTGCTTGGCCTATAATATTCAAAGGCTCTCTACTCTTCAACTCTAAGATTTCTACGTCTGTCCCACAAACCAATTCCAGATGCCCATATGCCATGTGATCAGTTTTACCACCTTGTCTGCCAACAAATAGAGACCGTTTTCCTGTACTAGTTAATTTTCACAGTGCTGCCTCATAATACTTGACAAAAGTAATATAAGGTAAAAAGAGCTGATTTTCACTCACACTTTCAAGGTGGAGTTCATCAGGAATGGGAAATTATGGTAGCAGGGAAATGAGGTAATGGTTGCAGTGTTTCTACAGTCAGGGAGCTGAGACAGACAGATGCTAGTGTTCAGATCTCTCAGTCTGAGATTCCAACTGGTGGCATGGTACTGCCTGAATCTGGGACTTCTCTTTGCACCTCTTTTCTGGAAGTGCTGCAAAGATCTCAGAGCAACTCCTGTGTGGTTCTAAGTCAAGTAGCGCTGACAATGATAAGTCATTGTGGTAGCACAGCATGTGATTGTGTGATTATGGGCAAACTAACACAGAATTTTGTAGTAGGTAAGTGAAATTATTGATTTTCCATTTGAGCCTACCTATGTCTAGGGAATAAACTATCACTGCCAATGGGGACATTACCTATGTATTTTTCCTCTGTTTCAGTTATTCAGCAAATGTTATTTAAAATCATAACACACAAACACACACACACGCACACACACACACACACACACACACACACACACACACACTGTCTTTTCCTTAGCCAATAATCTTCGATTTCAGAATAACATAGTTTGTTCCTATGGAAATATCATCCATACACTCTTATGGTAATTGTGACAATGTTTCCAAGCTCAATTATGGAATATAATACTGTCTATTTTAAAAACTAGGCAAAATCCTATATGCGTATTGTTGAGTTTAAAGTCTAGTTATAACATCCAATGCACTATTTACAAAAATTTTAAAAAGCCAAGCCTATGATATATTTCCCTCAACCATAAAGGAGAAACATGAAGAATAAGAATAAGTGATGTTAAAGGAAGACCTATGTGCTCGATAGAGCTTGTGTGTTATACAATGACGTGGTTACTTTGAGAAAAATCACAGTTTTGAAAGACCTTCTTGAAAATATTTTAACATGTCTAAGATTTACTATTAGACATAAAGAAGCATGAAGATGTTTCATTTTGCCTTTTTATAGACTACAGAAGGTTGGGTCCTTGACACTTTCTTGTCGATGGATTTTATTTTTTGGCTCATAACACATTAAAAATATGAAATAAACTGTTTATAAAATATGGATGGCATAGAATAGAGACACTAAGGACTGGAAATTCAACTCGAAACACTCTAAAGAGTCAATAAACATGATGAAATGTTCAATCTCGTTTTACAAATGAAGAAACAGACATTAAATTAGTGATTATTTTCTTTGGTTGTAGTGACAGTGATAAAAGTAAGTGCAATATGATCAGGAAGTACACAGGTAACACAGACTTCCATCCTCTGCATAATGTCCCCAAATGTCATGGAAAACACTATGTATATGTATTATATGCACATGTACATAAGCACAAATGTATTATTTTGAGTTTATTTTTTTCCAACAGAGATACAATACAGACACAGTTTTCCAAATTTTAGGACATATTTTAATGTATAATTCCATTTCTGCAATGCTTCCAAACAAAAATAATGTTCCTTAGAGTATTAATTTCATAGCAAATAGTTTTTAAAATTATAAATAACTTTAGCTAATAGACTTTTTAAAAACCAGTCATACCTATTGAAAGTCATGTGGAATAAAAACATAACAATTCACACGTTAAAGATTAAAACATTGTTCAGTTGTATTGTACTCACTTAAATACAGAATGATTTCATTACATCCAAAAGATATATTCACAAGTCTGGTTGAATGCTGATATTCCTGCTATATACAAATTTGGGGAAGACACTATTCAGACCATTACAAATCTGTGTTATTTTTCCCTCAAGCACAATCATTCCAAATTGCATGCTCCAAAAAAAAATGTAGTCAAAGATAAATAATTCATCTCTACATTTTTTTATTTCTCGCAACTGGGTAGGGTAATGAGTACATGTAATCAGCATGGAGTAAACCCCTCACTACTCCAGCTTATTACCCCACTACCCAATGGAAAGACAGGATATGAATTAAATAGCTTATTATTCAGAATGGTTTGTAACAATTTGCCTCTTTAAAGGTTTGAAAGAATCTGAATTCAAAATGTAGCTTTTATTCCCACCATTACATCTTTGTGGCAAAACTAAGTAAAAAACGCTTTTGGGAATTTAAACAGAATACAATCTAAAAGGTTCGTAACTGCACCCGCTATTAACCTCAAAAATGTCATGCATACTTCCTTTTTGGTTTGAACTGAAGCAACAGAAACCATCAGTAAAGCATATTTGAAAGAGCTTTTCCCTTTCTCTTCCATGCCCCAGGGCTCATAGTCAGGAACACCTGTTACTTTTCTCGACAACCTGACCATGTTTTCAAAAGCCTTAAGGAGCCAGCAAGTGTTGCACACGTAAAGATTTGCTGTGGTTTAGGCTTTCCCCCAAACATGTCTGGGAACTGATATTCTTATAGTTAGTAAGCAGAGTCATTGATTTTTCAATATAAGTCCACCGTGTTGTCAACTGTGCAGGATTTGACCCCATATTTGAAATGCCTGGGACATATATAGATGTATTGATTTGGATGTGAGAAAAATTGGAAATGCTTTCATGCTTTCTTTTTGTGCAGTATAATTGAAGGGTAGAAATGCATGTTACAAAGCTGTATTTGTGACACAGGTGTTTTTGTTGTGTTCCGTTTTTCTTACTATGATAATGATACATCTGCAATAGTAAAGTAAGTCATAGTTCTAACAAGGGCTTCCGATGTCCGTCTTCAGTCTTGTAGGAACCCTTAGGAACTAAATTTGAAAGCGATGTTTTGAGTTTTTGAGTGATCTTCTGGGAAGGTTGTTTGACACAGGACTAAAGAGAGTTCTCCTATTTCATGGCCAATATAGAGTAAAGGTAGTGATGCATCGGTGTTTTATGGGCTCAAAACTGGAAGCAGCATAGCAATTTTCTAACAAGGATAACTTGAGAGGAATCATGCTGCTTGAAAAGATACACCATCTTTCACTGTATGGTGAACAAAATTAGAAATCAAAGAGAGACATTATAGTGGTTAAAGACTCTAAGTTTGAAGAGTAACACTGGTCAGGCATTCTCTGTTTTAATGATAGAATATTTGACTCACGATAGAGAAGCAACATTTTCTCCAGAATGATTTTATTCTTAGAAGCCTTTGGACTCTTCCACAGACTCATCCTAAATATTTTTAGGGAACCTCTGTGATACCTCTTCTTTAGCAATTAACATTGACGCTTATGAATGAGTAGCAGAATGAAATGATTTTAAGCTTTCTTTAGGGATGACAAAAGTCTCATGCACCTAAAGGTTTTGTTGTACCCATGATAGTGTCAAATGTTGTATTTTAATCTACTATTCCATTTACATCATTTATTTTTGTGCTCATTCAGAGTTATTGGCTTTGTCAATGGTTGATTATATGAAAATCTTCAATGTGCCAAGCACTATAGTACATTTTATGCATCTCTATCATTACAGTGCGATTGCATTAACTGGGTGATCAATAAACAAGAAGGGGTCGTTTGGAAAACTGGCAGCATAGAACCAGTAAATGGCGAGAGTCATCCCATGCAGAATTATGGAAATGCAAGCAAATTTACAGAAAGAAAATTGGGCCAAATTCTTCCTTTGTATCAGGAACTCATTCTTGATGTAACTAATCCTTTTGCCACAGGAAATAATTCATGGATGATGGCAAATGTTTCATGATTTAATTTCATCTTAATGATCTTTCCAACTGTCAAAATATGACCATTAAAATTTAACATGAGTTTTTCGGCAAACAGTTAAAACAGGGCAACAGAAATTATCTGTTTAACAATAATGTGTCAACTTACTAAATTCATTTGATACTTGGAGAAAAGAATAGGTTTTTACATCAAAATCTTAAACTCATTAAATGATAATCTGTGGATCCGATTTCGTTATAATTTCTGTTATTTCTAAAATAATCTTCAATGACAGTATTGTGGACAATATAATGCATTTAAATAGTTATTGAGATTAATCACCATTTTCTCTAACTTGACGATCTGTGGTAAGATACACTGAAAAGGTGGCGACAAAATCACAGCCCACAGAATCAACTGACTTGGACTCATGGGTCATGTAAAGAAAAGAGAGCCTGGAGGAGTCTGATCTAGGTCTCAGTCATACATGTTATGGCTGAGTAACTTGGTGTTCTTGAAGGGATCATAACAGTGGGATTGCGTTTTCCTTTGACTCATTTGACTATTACTGCAGCCGTTTTCCTTCTATTGGTTGGTCCTGTCCAGCCTTAATATAATGGTATCAGCATGCTCTTGTTGTAGCTTGCTGTACCCTGTTTGGTTGATGTGTCTGGGAGGCCTGCTCTTTCTATTTTTTTTCCCCTGAGGAGGCATATGGTGGGAAGTACATCTGGGAGAGAGTAAAGGTAGGGGGAGGGACTAGGAAGAACAGAGGGAGGGGAAACTTTGGTTCAGATGTAATATATGAGAGAAGAATTTAAAAAGGGAAAGTGTGTTTATTTTCTACTAAAATTCACTTGCTCTGGTTTCTTCTTTCTTGGCCTCCTGCAAACATAATCACTGACCTTGAATGAATGATGGAGCATAAATTTTTAAGTTGACTGTTTTTGATTTATAGGCAGGGCTCCTCAGAACAGTGAGGAAATGACTCTTTCTATTTTTGATTATTTCTTCATCATTCATATTTTATATTCTGCATTTACCCTGAGGCTGTTTTCAATGATACATTTTTATAAACTGAAAAAAATGCACAGAAATTTAGAATTTATGAGATATAATTTCAGTTCCTGCTATGCTATTTCTTCTCACGTAATGAAAATAACAATACTTATCAAAACAATCACAATATTTAAATTATGACAATTATTGTCCTAATTTTTTCTAAAGCTTTAGAAACCCAGCTGGAAATTCTTATTGTTCCATAATTTTTTTTCTGGTGAATTTTTTTCATAGGATTGGAGAAGGGGAGTCAGTACAGTTTCCAAGTGTCAGCCATGACTGTCAATGGCACTGGACCACCTTCTAACTGGTACACAGCAGAAACCCCAGAGAACGACTTAGACGGTAAGACCTCAGTTTTCTAGTTCCTAGTTACCTCAGTTTCATAGTCCTTTAAGAAATTTAATGCATTTCATTTGTAAAATATTTGTTTTACCTTTATCTTGAGATACACAGCTGTACAAAGTACCATTCCTGAACAGTCCACAATAATACTTAAAAATAGTCGAATGGCTCTGGGTGCACATTCATTATGGTTCTCATCATAAGTTGCATTTTTGCATAATTTGAATATTTTACTTGTTTTTATTAGCATTTATGTTCGACACTATGTGTTGTACAAAAGAAAACCTATGTGCTTAATTGTGAGTGATCTGGATACTTTGTAAGTGAAGATATTAAATTTCTATAAAATTTGATGACAATAAATGGAATACCAGTGGAAATCATTAAAATAATCAGGTGAGAAATTGTTCTTGATGTAAATATATCATAGCCTCAATAAAAATCTTAAGAAAACTGAGTAAAAGGAGTGTATATAAAGTTCAAGTCATAAAATGCATAGCTGCCACTTATAATGTAGATTAAAATAAAAAGTAAATAAGTAATGAAGTCAGGAGAGAAAAGGAGACTAAAATCTGGATACTTAGTGTTAGGCATTCAAAACTATAACCAAGCAGAACTGAATTAAAATTAAACTCCAGCTATGTGTGGGGAATTTTATCATACAATAGTGAGCCATGGAAAAGTTTTAGTTCTTAGTTTGGACATAGAATTATCTGAGGGAAAATAAAAGATAAAATTGATGTACCTCTTTTCTTTCCTCCTTTCTTTTCCCCTCACTTAGAAAACAGGAATACTATTATTCTACTTTTCCCATTACACACCAAAAGTTTTTCCTAGGTCCTTAAATTTTTTTCATTCTCTAACCTATCTTATCCATCTTTTCTTTCTATAATAAGCCATTGTTCTGCATATTGTTCAGATTTGATTTAATGAAAATGATTGTGGTGTCATAAAAACAATGGGCAGATGATTTTTCCACAAAGGTGATACTCATGGCCATGTGTCTACTATACCTACTAGATAATTTCCTTCTTTCATTACCTTGACCTTGGCAGGCTAAGGAAGAGAGTGAGTTTGAGACTGTCACAGTCAACAGATGGAGAAAGCAAGAACCTACGTAAAGGAAGAAGGGCCTGTTCTCTTACCATTATACTCCCTTATAGAAACGATAGTCTGAGAAAGTGCAGAAGAACTGGTAAAATTACAACAGCAGCCAGTAAGCAGAGTGGGGCAGGAAGAAGAACCAGGGCCTACCCTTGTGACTCAATTCCTCCTACAAGGCACTAAGAACTAAAGCAAATCTTGCAAAACAGCCAAAAAGCAATGTACACACACGCCCATAAACACACGTACACGCACGCATGCACACACACACACACACACACACACACACACACACACAAAGAGCTTCTGGGTACTGTTTCAAATACAGCCTAAAATATCTATTGAAAGAGTAGCTTAAAAAACCATGTTCCACATCAAGCTTGGTGTGCTGTTCTGAGTATCGAATACTATAGATGAAAGAAATAATTTTTTCTTCATGTTCAGAGTATAACAGAGACCTAGAAGGCTCTAGGACCTAGGCATAAGACCTAGAAGAGTAAATTCGGTTGAATTTTTATAGTATTGCAAAAGCCGACATTTATAGATGTATAAATGAGGAGAGTTTTACATTAAAACAGAAACTCGAAGCATGTTATCTTGATGACTGAGTATAAATACATCTTTTGGCAGGCTAACTCAGGAAGAGAGTGAGTTTGAGGCTAGCATAGATGACAGATGGAGAGGCCATGTATCAGAAACAACACCAACCAAAATACCTAGTAGTGGAAGACTAATGATAATTTCCTATGAAGTGGGTATTAGTAATTGAGTGTAAGGGGCAGAGAGTGAACAAATGCAGGGATAACATGAATACAGGCAGCATAATGGTACAGCACTGAATTTCAGCAGAAAGCAAGACTGAGACATGTTATTAAATTGGTATACAACTAGGTTCTAATTGGCAACACTAAATTTTGATCAGATTTTGAATATTTTGAAAAATTCAAACATTAACATATTTCCTTAAATCAGAATTTATTTATATTGAAAAGCGTCATTAATTTTTAAAGAAGTACTCTAATTACACTGAAGTACTAAAATGTACTTGCTTGAACATCAACATGAACTATGCCAACAATTGGGGTTTGCACATAAATAACTAGAATAAAATATTGACAAGTCTTATGCAATTGTCACAAAATCCAATTTCACAGGGTTCATATTTCATTAATAGGTCTGGGAATAGTTTATATGTATGCTTGTGTTAAAATTAGTTCTTTTATTCAGGCAAAACAATAAAATCCCTGCTCTCAAAGGAGAACATTTTTTTTCTGCAAGACATGATTAGTGATAAATACTTAAAAAAAAAAACAGGGTTGAAAAGATGGTGAACCATTAGACTCTATGCAGCTCTTACAAAGGCTCTAAGCTGCAGTGCCAACATTGGGTTACACCCACTCACCTATAACTCCAGCGGCAAACATAGCCAACACTTCTGGGATTAAATGGTATATCCATTTAGTAGCACACAGCCGCTCACACGCATAAAAACAGACACATAATTTAAATTAATAAAAATATTTTCTAGAAAGGAAAAATAAAAAAGTAGAGGAAAAATAACGGGCTACAGAATATTACCTCTTATAGGAAAAATAAACTCTCAGATTAGGTAAGATGTAGTCCAGACTATAAAATACTGATGGGCAGCCATGTGGGAATATCAGACAACAGCCATGTTCCATGAAGGAAATCTCAAGAACTAAAACTTGAGCTCCATTTGCAAAGATATTAGAGCAATTGAACTTACAATTATGAGCACTACCTTCTCTCTTATTTCACGCAATTGTAGGTCGCTAGCAGAGTTAATTTTTCTATTTTTACATCAGGAATAATGTTCCAAGTTTTGTGCTCTCCTTTATGAATTTTGTCATCCGCATGACCAGAGTAGATATTATTCATTTTAGTTCAAGGAAATATAACAACCTAAAATTAAGCACAACGATGAGGTCAGCTGGGATCCCACAGCTTGCACTCAAGGTCTGTTTCTGTGAATCCACACCCCGTGCTCAGTGTGAAGTCTTCACTGACCCCACAACTGTGGATGTGGGTGGAAATTTATGAGCTACGGTGATTCAAGGCTAACAACTCTAAGAAGTGAGATCACATCATTTACCCCAACCCAGGGGCCATATCTCTTACTGGAAGGAGTTAAAATAAATGGAGCAGAGGTGCAAGAGGTCCTATAAAATATCCAGAATGGAGAGGCCCCTGCACTTGACTTATACGCTCCTTCCCTGACTGCGAGTGAATCAAATTTCAAGTGGATCCAATGTAGAAAATCGCAGCTTCTTCTTGGACGGAACACAACCTTTCCTCAATTACAAGCTTTCTTTCACACTTCTGCCTTCTCTGTCTAATCCACCTCATACCTTGGGTATAGGCATTAATCCGAATGCCGTTCTCATGAGCAGAGCCATATTAAGGGCTTATGCTTACTGAGCTTTCCACACTCTACCTTTAAGTTGGTCTCTCTTCTCCGTGCAATACTCCTCCTTACATTTATTTGGCTTATTTTACTCCTCATGTGAGTATTAGGAGATATAATTAAGAAGCTCTCGCGTGTTGAGTCATGAGGAGCACAAACAAGGAATTGGTAAGAATGGCTCTACTGATGCATAGATAATCTGCGCACTGACTGGAAGCTATTTCATTAAAATGAGTAGAGCCAGGAATGGGTATTTTAGGGAAAGGCTGTTTTGTCAAGTATGATTAAACAGAAAAGCTCTCAAATATTATTTGAAAGCTTGACTTTTGTAAATTACTGCAACCATTACTGGTTCTGAAAAGTGTGTACTCATTTATGTGAATGTTACCCTTTTGAAGGTTTAATTGTTTTATTTTCTGTGTTTGAGAGTATGCCAGCATGCATGTTATACATGTGTGTGCTACATACCTGGTGCCTAGGGAGGCCATCAGAGGGCATCGGGTGCCCTAGAAGTTGAGGCACAGGTGTGTGTGATGTTGGGAACCAAAGTGGGGTCCTCTGCAAAATTACAAATTTCTTTCAACTGCCAAGCTGTTTCCTCCATTTCCGTGAAAGAATACTTTTGCAGTCCTTTACCTTAACAAAGTTCAATTTCTTCCCTGTTTTCCTCTACAAATTCATCTTGATTGTTGCTGAAACAATTCTGGTAAGAAAAATAAAAGGATGCTAGAGAAACTGTTACTTCTTGATCCAGTGATGTTCCAAACATTGATATCAGATTGGGTAAAGCATGATGGAAACTAACAGCATTTAGAAAATTTAGCTATAAGAAAGACAATCTTTACTGTCTCTATGAAATGGTGTTTCATTCACTGTAAGAAATTAGACATATTAGTCTCAAAGGCTTCTCATTTGATTGATCCATGGTGATACTTTCTTAAGACATAAAGATAAATTTGAGCTGACTTCTCTCTGACTTTTCTTTTCATTGCATTCAAGTATTAAAGTCTAACCCTTAATAGAAATGATTGTATTAATGAATGGACCCACTTGATAGTCACCACAACAGTACCCAGCATCTACTCCAACACACCCACACGCACATATACACACTCATGTTTACACACATATAATTGTATAAACATTTAAGTAAACTATACTTTATTTAAATGTTGATCTCATTTTCACAAATTCACATAAATACTTAAATTATAAAACCCCATGAATGGGGTTGGGGATTTGGCTCAGTGGTAGAGCGCTTGCCTAGCAACCGCAAGGCCCTGGGTTCGGTCCCCAGTTCCGAAAAAAAGAAAAAAAAAAACCCATGAAAATTACTTCTATCCCAGCTTTCAGAACCAATGTTGGGAAGCTTTGAGTGGAAATCATTCGGAAGTGAGGAGGAGGAGGAGGAGGAGGAGGAAGAGGAGGAGGAGGGAAAGGAGGAGGAGGAGGAGGAGGGAATTGCTTTGATCTTCCATAAATTGTGTATAAAGGAGAAACAGTCATTTTGAAAAATATGTAAAATGGAAAGTTTGGTTTACATAGTGAAAGGATTGGAAGGAACCTGGGCCATTAGCACTCCTGGCATATACCTGCTATGTAACCATTTCCATTCCCAAGTTTCCTAGTGACTGCCAGAGATGCATTCCTGACCATCTCTCTGAGCCTTGAGTCTCTAAAGAAGAGTCAGTGGCATTCGTAGATTTTTCAGCCACCCCTTCTTCCTTTCTTGGACTCTGGTGCCTTTCTGTCTTTCACTAGTTGGCTTAATCTGTGAAAATGTGCAGTGACTTGGAGAGCGGCTGTAATCCTCATGGATTGCCCTTTTAATTAGGATGTTTTGTTAAAGTAATTATAAATCCAAACTGCAATGTTTGTTCAAGGTTCCTTGGAAATCACACTGCTATTACTGGCAGCTGGGAAGTCCTGAAATATTTACTTTGTGCCTCGGGTTTTCAGCTTAAATCCAAGAACAATAGAATTCACCAAAGTTCTTATGTGCATGCCTTTCGTAAAGAAATGAGAGAATTTTTTTTTTATGAAATTCAGGAGGTAACCTTCAGAAAATGGAGTCTGGAGAATGCCATACACCATCAATGATGATGTGATTTATATTAATTTTTCCCCACAAAGTGGAGTTGCCTGGCTACCAAAATGACAACAGCTTAGAGACTCCTACAAGTGTGGCAATGACATAGGGAGGTGTCCGGGACCTACTCTAATGTCTTGCACTAAGGAAATTGGTAAATTTCCCTGCAAAATAGACTCACTGGATGTTCATTTCATTAGAGATATGAAGAACCAAGGCAATTCAGTGTTTTGGGACTAGCAGAATATGTGACACTAATGGGTAGAAGAAGAGCATATGTTCAAGTTTAGAAAAAGAAGACACTGAGTATGAAAACTGTGGTATTTACTTACGGATCACTTTATGGGATGGAGTGATGGCTCAGTAACTAAGAGGAGGCTACTCTCCCAGAGGACCTGAGTTCAATTCCCAGCAACCATATAGTGGCTCAAAACCATCAACACTGGGATTTGACACCTCCTTCTGGCATGCAGGTGTATATGCAAGAGAGCACCTATATGTACATAAAATGAATAAATATTTTTTTAAAAAAAGAATAATTTTATAAACAACATCCCTTAGAAGAATTACTAAATAGGAAAATGTGATCCTTAATAAACTGAAATTTTTGGAGAAAACAAAGAACTGTAGAGGATGTATGAGTTATGATATGCTGTAGAAAGCTCACTCCCCAAAAGTCTGAGCAGCAGTCCCCTGAAAACCTCTACTTTTCACGTCATACTTTGTAGGTATGATATGAGTCGTGTTGGGTTCTGAGATGGGCAATTTACCATACATAATCACGAATTAAGGGAGGCTCGAGCTTTTAGACGTAGGCACAGTTGACAGTGATACAACTGTAATACTACCTATACTCCTAAGGCTCAGAAACATTCTAGAAGAGGGAGCAGAAAGATTCTGTATATAACTCAACACTATAGGTGGAGGGTGGGGATTTCACAGGGCCACATCTTGAAATGAAGAGACATAGGCAATTAAAGATGGCAGAGAAGGAAGACTCAGAATTCACCAGATAATTCTTCCTGAATGTTCACCTAATACCAACTGATCAGCTTTAAAAACACATACATAGGAACTATACTGAAGGAACTCATCAGCTTACACACACACACACACACACACACACACACACACACACACACACACACAGGAGAGAGAGAGACAGAGAAAGAGAGAGAGAAAACCTAACACACTTGCTGTAAAACTTAATAATATTTGAATCATTAATGAAATCAAATATGCACATGCCAAATAAACTTACGTACCATAAGGAGAAGTATGTTTCTGTTTTATTTTAGCTTTGTGTTAGCAATATTATTTGAGGTCATATTGTGTGAAAGAAATGAATATTGAACATGAAACAAGAAAAAAAGTCAAGGAAAAGGAAAACAGAACGTTTATTACTTTCCCTAGTTTTGTGTACTAATTCCTTACATGGAGCAACTAAATGAGAATGAATGTATGTGGCCTGAGGACTTTAGGGCGTACAGCACTAAAGAATGACATGTGCTAGATCCCTAGAACAAACGAAACTCAAGACAGATGATCAAAATGTGAATGCTTCACTCCTTCTTTAAATGAGGAAAAAGAATACCCTTGGCAGGGAAAGGAGAGGCAAAGATTAAAACAGAGACTGAAGGAACACCCATTCAGAGCCTGCCCCACATGTGGCCCATACATATACAGCCACCCAATTAGACAAGATGGATGAAGCAAAGAAGTGCAGACCGACAGGAGCCGGATGTAGATCTCTCCTGAGAGACACAGCCAGAATACAGCAAATACAGAGGCGAATGCCAGCAGCAAACCACTGAACTGAGAATAGGTCCCCTATTGAAGGAATCAGAGAAAGAACTGGAAGAGCTTGAAGGGGCTCGAGACCCCAAAAGTACAACAATGCCAAGCAACCAGAGCTTCCAGGGACTAAGCCACTACCTAAAGACTATACATGGACTGACCCTGGACTCTGACCCCATAGGTAGCAATGAATATCCTAGTAAGAGCACCAGTGGAAGGGGAAGCCTTGGGTCCTGCTAAGACTGAACCCCAGTGAACTAGTCTATGGGGGGGGGGCGGCAATGGGGGGAGGGTTGGGAGGGGAACACCCATAAGGAAGGGGAGGGTGGAGGGGGATGTTTGCCCGGAAACCGGGAAAGGGAATAACACTCGAAATGTATATAAGAAATACTCAAGTTAATAATAATAAAAAAAAAAAAGAATGACACGTGGCGGCAGAGGTATGAAGTAGCTGGTGAGTTCTGTCCTTGGCCAGCAAGAGTGATACATGCTGTGTTCATTGTGGTTTCTTCTTTTCCCACTTTTGTGCAGCCTGTACTCCAGTCCACCAAAATCCCATCACAAACAAACGAGTCTGTCATTAGTTCAGTGCCCTAGTTGTGTTTTAATCCAACCAGGTTGATGGTCAAAAGTGAACTATAACATGCATTATTATATAAGTGAAAGGATGGGGATCGTATCTGAAATCCCATAGCCAATATGAGAGTCTCACAAAGTGTGGAAGCTATAGCTGAGAAGTTAGAATGCTTGTCTCATACTCACAGAAAGAGTCGTGCATTTGGTTCTTAGCACTGTGTAGAGACCAATGCCTAGAATCCTGGCGCTTTGAAAGCAGATGGATAATGTGCTGATTTAATTATTCTTGGCCCAGGGAATAGTCTTGTTGAAGTAGGTGTGGCCTTGTTGGAGGAATTTGTCACTGGGTTGGCAGGTTTTGAGGGCTCCTACTGCTCAAGCTCCCCTCAGTGTTGGAGAGTCAGATTCTTCCTAGGTACCTTCCGATGAAGATGTAAAACTCTCAGCTCCTCCTGCACTGTGTGCACCTCGTGGACACTGCCATGTTCCTATCTTGATGATAATGGGCTGAATCACTGAACTTGTAAGCCAACCCCAATTAAAATTTGTCATTTATAAGAGTTGCTTTGGTCATGGTGTCTGTTCACAGGAATGGAAACCCTAAGATAGAAGTTGGTACCAGGGACTGGAGTATTACTGTGATGGGCCTGACCATGTTTTTATTTGGAGAAATGTGGATTTGGATTCAGACAGCCATGGAATGCTTCAAATGGGGCCTAATGAGTCATCCTAGGAAAAATATGGAAGACTTTGTTGCTGAGAGTGATTTGATCTGGGAAGATCTGGCACAAGAATTTGAGTAGGTGGCCTAGAGATTGTTTTTGCAGTATTTTGGTGAAGGATGTGCTTTTGTTTTATGAAGAACATTTTAATGAAAAGGAGAAAGCTGAGAAAGGAAAAATATAAAATGTATAGTTCAAGCAATAATGTTACAGCATCAAGTTAAATGGAGTTGAATCCTGTGTCCAAGGAAATAACAGATTAAGGGAGTAGTAACTTTGGGTGAAGATCCAATCCAGCTATGTTTATTTCCAGGCATTAAACAAAAGCCTTTAATCCCAGGAGATAGAGGCAAGTAGAGCTCTAAGTCCAAGGTCACCTGATATAGAGCATGTACCAAGTAGAGAAAAGCTTAAATCCAGGTATTATGGTACATGCTTTTGACCCCAGCATTTAGGGGACAGAGCCATTCAGATCTCTAAGTTCAAGGTCAACCTCCAGAGCAATTTGCAGGACCAGCAAGCTTTGGCAATAAAGACTATTGGAAAACGGTAAGTTGGTATAATGTAATATAAGAAGGGGGTCATGTTCCAACCCCAGAAAGCAGCATAATTCCACAGCTTTGGCCATTTGGTTCTGGCCTTATAGTCAAGAGGAGAAGGAGACGACTGTGACAACTGATGCTGGAGCAAAGAAATTAGCAATAATTGAGATGAGATCAGCATTGCAGAGGTGAAATCCTCTGGGAAATATTTTTTGAAAGAACAAGAAACTGTGTTCCAGCGATAGACAAGGTTGTAGCTTGTGCTCCAGATGTACTTGGTAATGTGTAAGATTCACCCCGGCAGTACTGGTTTTGAAGGCATGAAGGGGTCATGAGGAGCAGCTGAAGCTTGCCACTGTGAGAGTCTACAGAAGGCCACTGGTGAAGGTGCAGCCTCAGCTGCAGTTGACAGCCCAGGACTGAAGGTGTCATGCAAAAGATGTGGCTTGGCACCATGAAGAGAGCCTATGAGAGGCTATTGGTGAAAACTAGTTAGAGTGGAAGACTCAAGCATATTGGAGACAGATCAGCCAACAGCAATCAACAAGGCTGAAAGGAGTTGGAAATCTGAAGAGTACTTTGACATCATACATGAAAACATGGAGTTTTGAAGTTGCCCATCTGGTTTTCTGTCTTGTTTGTCCAGTATTTTTGGCTTTATACTGGGTTATGCTTAAAAGACTACATGAATCTTAGAAGAGGTTTTGAACTTGGAAATTTAAGGCTGTTATAAACTGTAAAGACTTTTGAAGTTGGATTGAAATGTTTTTTGCATTACATTATGCTAGATATGGCCCCTATAGACTCATGTGCTTGAACAAGCCTATAGGGGCCAGAGAGTAGACGGTGGAAGTTTGAATATGCTTGGCCCAGGGAGTAGCACAATGGGAGGTATGACCTTGGTGGAATAGGTATGGCCTTGATGGAGTAGGTGTGGCTTTGGTGGAAGAAGTTTGCCATTGTGGGTCTGGGCTTTAAGACCATTGTGCTAGCTGCCTAGAAGCCAGTTTTCTTCTAGCAACTTTCAGATGAAGATATAGAACTCTCATCTCCTTCTGCACCAGGCCTGCCTGGATGTTGCCATGTTCCCACCTTAATGATAATGGACCGAACCTCTGAGCCTATAAGCTAGCCCAATTAAATGGTGTCATTGAGCTGGTCAGACAACACCTGGTCAGAGTGTTTGCTCACAGCAATGGAAACACTAAGAAAGATGGTGAACAGGAGTTCAAAGCCATTCTTATACTCCATAGTTATTCCAAGACAATCTTGTGCTAATGAGAGTATGTGTCAAAAATAAATAAATAAATAAATAAATTTTAAAATATTAAAAAGGAATGCTTGACATTCATCAAACATAAATAGCACCCTTGAGAAAATATTGAGTTATTTATGAATAAGCATCAAAATGTATCATGACCTATGAATATTTGTTAGACTTCCTACAGGTACTATATAGTTAACTTAGAGTTGTAGATATGAAATATAGACAACAGATAAAATTCCTCATTTCACAAAGTTTATCACATCAACCTATTTAAATTCATATCCCCTAAATTTTATTTATTCATAATACAAATTTTTAAGGACATATGTATTTGTGGACTGAACCTCTGAACCTGTAAGCCAGCCCCAATTAAATGTTGTCCTTATAAAAAGAAAATCATATGTATATGATTATATGTGTAACATTGTGTCCTTAAATTTTAACATTTTTTATTCTTTTAATAATTTAAAGACTATAAATTTATTTTATATCCTGATCATACTAAAAATTCCACTACAACCATTTACTTCGTAAATAACATTTATGTACCATAATACAGTGAAGGATTGCAAATGACTTATGAGTTTATTACACTTGTCATCCGCCATGATACTTTTCTTCTGACATATTAGGAAAATAGAATTTTTTTTCTAGAGTTTGTTTCAAAGTCTGTACTTCGTTATTGTGGCAGTATGATTTAAATTTTTAATATGTTCATTTCTCATGTTTTCGTAAGCTAAAATTGTTTATACAAATGGAAAGTAATATTCATAGAACTTAATACATGTCTTGGAACTAGAAAAACTACAGAAAATTATATAGAATAATTAGCTGACATAATTAAAATATGAACAGAATTAGAGAATTACTTTTATCTTTTAAGTCATGAAAAATTTTTATAAGGTAACTATAAATAATTGATTTTAAGTTTTTAAGTCATATTAAGCATATATGTTATGTTTTTCTAAACTAATAATCCATAATACTATGATACCCAACATGCTCCAAGGAGAAAATATGTAGTATGTTGAATCCTAAAAGAAATATTTAGGGCCTGCTAAATGTTTAGGGCCTGGTTTAATGTTTTTCTTATAATATTAATACTTAATAATTTTGTTTAAATATTTTATTTTTAACAAATGACAAAGTCGTATTTGCTTCGTGGTATTGTTTTAATTAAAGCTTGGGTCATAACAATGTAAATGATATAAGTAAATGATTATAAATTACTATAAGGAGTGGGGTTTACATCCATAGCAAAAACGTATGTTCAGGGAAATTACCTTGGTTCATGTGGTACTTGATGGGTTAAGAAAAAATTCCAGTGCTGTATCAGGAAGTGGAATTTTTCTCATGGACTTTGTTAGGAGCCATTTATGATAGTGAGTTGATTCTTGACAAGTAGGTTTAAAAAAAATCAGACCTCAGCTGCAGTTATAACAGAATTTAAGATCCAAGATTCTTACTATAATTTAAGTGGAGTTCATTTTTCACAAGGACTGCAGTAGGCAAAGCCAAAACTAAATTTTCTAACAAATCGAAAGTCAGCTTTAGTTCTTGGCCAAGTGGTTGTTCAAAATCTCAGACCAACAGTCTGTAAATGAAAACACAGATTATTTAAAGTCAGAAAAAAATATCTAAAATTCTGAGTACTTAGACCATACCCACTGCAAGCTTTCTCATTTGTTCATAAAATGTTTGATTCCTCATGACCTGCTGTGGTGAGATGATTAATTATTCTATAACAAAAACACAAATGCACACACACACATACAACACTCAAACACACACAACACTCAAACACACTCATACATGCACACACCCCAAAACAACCAAACAACAATGAAGCAGAGCAAAACAAACAAAACCCCCATAATTGTTAGTCCTCAAGTTTGAACTATGCTCGAATTATTGTGTAATCGGGGGAGACTAATTTGACTTCTCCAGGATGTAAGTCTAGTCAATTATAAAGAAGTTATATAAGTTGAATGCATCACAACAGTCTTCATGAGAAGTGACTATACCAGTAATGAAGTATTTGCCATGTGTTGTTATTGTTTAACATATTCAACCCCAGCCTATGACTACGGTTCTTTTTAAAAGAATAACAACATATTCCCACTATTTCTTATCATGAATTTATGGAGCATTTGTTTGCCTCTGTTGTAAATGAGGGGACAAATCTAAACTCATTGAGAGCCCCGCATCTCCTTATATGATAACACATAACCTTGTCTTATACCTGCACCCATAAATGAAATGAGAGAATTGTAAAACAGTCTTCTATGGTTTTAAGAATTCATGTTAATAAGGATATAATCATCCTTTAAAACATTTATTGTTTTTTTTTGAGAAACTAAGCACAAGAGTTATGCTAACTTATGAAAAAGTTAAAACATTTTCTTTAAAATCTAAAGAGGCTGACAAAGGCTAGTACTATTTCAGGTACTAAAATTATAGAGATTTCATTAAGAAACACATAACAACTTTTTAAAAACATAACACTGCATTTCTAAAAGTATAATTATTTTAGAAGTAATATGAATCCATATTTGGGAATTGAGAAAACAAGTACACTAATTAGGAATTTTGGTAAGTAGTAGGCATCTTTTATGTAAATACAAAAGCTAGTTTTTCCTCAAATGCCAATAATAGCATTAACTAATTATATTAATCATGAAAAAAGAAACAAAAATCTAAAATATGATATATATATAGTAAAAATTAGCAAAATTTAACAAGATATAGATGAATGTGATCAATAAAACATTATATTTTAATAAAAATATTAACTGAGATATCAGAAAGTACAATATATAATATATGTATATATATTTACACATTTAAATACTCATATAGAGACAGATGATAGATAGATAGATAGATAGATAGATAGATATATTAATTCATAGATGAGTATATGAGCACTATGTAAATTCTTCCCAAATCAATGATTAATTTAGGACAATTCCAGTCACAAGACACTTCGTATAAAAGAATAAGTGCAAAACAATTCCAAGAAAGTTTCAAAAATTATAATTAATAACTGTTATAAAATTGATGAAAAATCCATAAAGTACTCTGTAGGGTGGAAATACATAATTAAATCAGTGTAACAAAGCATAGAGTCCAGAAACATATTTCTCAAATTTTGAGAAATAAAGAGACAATTCAACCAGTCCTCGGTCACTGTATGCTTCACAGGGTGTTCCAGTCTTTGCCAGTATTTCCCATAGGTCAGGCAATATTTCCTGCTCTACACACTCAACTGGTGCAAAAATATAATGTCAAAATGAGTGACAAGATGATTTGCTGCATAGATCAAAAGTATAGAGGCAATGGTAGTCAATAAAACTTGCTACTTTTTTCGTTTAATACTTTCAGAATAGAAGATTAAAGCCTAAATTAGCTTTCAGTTTACAGTTTAATGCTTCTGATTTTTTTTTAAATCTGATTGTGTAAATGGGGTTCTGTGGCCAAAATAAAACATAAAAAAAATCTAGTCATTATAGTCTCTGACTCTACATCCGGATAGCTGACTTAGGGTTTTATTGCTGTGAACAGACACCGTGAGCAAGGCAACTCTTATAAAGACAACATTTATTTGAGGCTGGCATTCAGATGCAGAGGTCTAGTTCACTATCATCAAGGTGGGAGCATGACCTCATCCAGGCAGGCAAGGTACAGGAGCTGAGAGTTCTATATCTCATCTGAAGGATGCTAGGGAAAGGCTGACTTTCAGACAGCTAGGACAAGGGTCTGAAAGCCCATGCCCACAGTGGTACACCTACTCCAACAAGGCCACACCTCCTAATAGTGCCACTCCCTGATCCAAGCATATTCAAATGGTCAAAATGACACTCCTCAAATAGAAAGCACCCTGTGCTACAATCATCCTCACATCCAGTTCACTTTTGTCAATATCCTTTCAGTAGCCATGACCTGTGTTCTTACCTTCCCCATCCCGTCAATTATAATCACACCACCACACTTCATATGAACCTGTAACTCCATACCCCTGATTTTCTTTTTGTTGTTTTTGGTACCATTTTATCTTCTGTGCTCTAGACACTATAGTGTTGATGAATTGAATGTTCATGGGAAGACATGATGGTATCATTTCATGGCCCCAACTCTTCTTCATTTGTGCCCATCATGTTCTCTGGTCTGACATTTAGCCTTCTAAACCTACACTCAGTTCCCTCAACCGCCTACAGGTGTCTCAAGCTTTTGGGAACCATGTGTTGTCTGCCAGAAAGATTTAGGGAGTATTTTTTTTTTCAGAGCTGGGGACCGAACCCAGGGCCTTGCGCTTCCTAGGTAAGCGCTCTACCACTGAGCTAAATCCCCAGCCCAGGGAGTATATTTTCTAATAAACTCATCTATCTTCTTCACACTTAAGATGCGTTTTTCTTAAGGACACACTTTTCTATGTAGACTAGTACCAAGGGCCATGCCTTGCGTTGAATTTCTCAGTGGTTTACCCACTGCGTATTAGACAGTAGTAGGCAAGCAGCTACATAACTGTCGCTGAGAATACATGTGGGTTCTTAATAGCACACAGCTTGGTTCTTCATTCATATCTTTAATCAACAGAAATCGTTACTTAGAGCTAAATACATACATTCTTCGACTTGTTACACTTTTCATAAACATAAGACTGTATCCCCTTTCATCATGTTATGAATTAAGAAGGGATCATTAGAAATAGAGATGCCACTCACAGAATACACAGTGATCGCAGTCAAAGATAGCTATGAATACAGCTCTGTGCCAAATCAAAAACACTTTAAGCACAAGCGTTTTCTTTCTTCAAAACACCTGGCAAAAGCTTGGACACAGCTGCTAATTATTGAGAAGCACCTAGACTTAGAATTTTAAAGACGCAGTGTTATATCTTCATACTACTTTTGAAATTACTTAAAGTAGAAAAACACTGAACAATTTATAATTCAGCACACTACTTGGTAAAGATTAGGAAATCCTCAAATCTCCATTTAGGTCTTTGTTCAGTACCTTATTAAAATAATAGCTAAATTTTTCTAATACCAATTATGTGTGTGCTACACTTAGTATTTCCATAAATGTCTTCTCAGCTAACATTTTACACATTGTATTCAGTGATAGTTATTCAAGAAATTCAACACTACTTATCCCAATATTTCTACATTCCAACAATCATCCTAGCGAGGTAACACATCCCAGAGAAACATGCCGTTCTTCTTCTACATTTGTGAGTGCTAGGTTTGCATTTTAATTGTGTGTTTCTCATTTGGAATACACCCCAGAGCTTAGGGAATTAGCCTGACTATGATGGATCAACCTGAGGACCTTTGGAACACATTGCAACTCTACTGCTTGATGATGGGAATGGGAGCTGAAGGAACTTAACATTTGCTTAGTCTCATAAACATGGGAAACACTGAGTGAATTTTGTGGTATATAACTTTTAAAGGATATTAATGCATTGAAGCTGAGAAGGTGATAGGCATTAAGTATTTAAAAAATTCTCTATGGTAGAATCCAGAGGTGAGCAAACAAACTGTATTAAATTTGTGTATATATATATATATATATATATATACATACATATATATATATATATCCACTCACAGAATACACAGTGTATATATTATAAACACACATATAAATATATATACTTATAAACATATATAAACACATATATATATATGTATATATATATGAACTGTCCAATGTTACTGTGTATGAAGAAATCCTGCCAAATGGACATGAGCACATTAGTATGTATTAATCATGCTGAAGCTATCAGAGGATGGATATATCAATTACATTTTGTAATTTCATGTATAGAAATATAGATTATCAAGGACCATAACAAAATTCTACCAAGAAAGGGACTGAAAAATGCAGTACACTAAATGGAGAACAAATGAGAACTTTTCCAAGGATCATCTTCTTGAACCTACTTGGCAGCTCTATATGGAGCAGACAGTGTTCAGCAGATCATTTTCATTAAATACTGCTGGGAGAGACAACCCTTTCTGATTACTAGGAAAGGGAAGAACAAAAGCACCAATGACTGTATTTTTATCTCATTTCATTTCTACATGATTCTCTTTCTCCCTTAAAATTCTTATCTTGTGGAGACCGTTGCATGAAATTGTGGTAATGATAGATATATATTTAAAATGACAGTTGTGTTTAACATAGACAATGCCGTCTCAATACCCATATGTTTGAGCATTATGTGCCAGGAACTGTTCTAGATGCAAGAGTTTGAGAATTTATAAAAATTGATGAGACAAACAGCAATGGAATGGTTGTGTTAAGTGGTAAGCATGAAAACATAATAACTCCTACAGGAAAAGTAATAGGGAAATGATTTGGGGAAGGCTGGCTATCCTGCCAATTGGTTAAGCTCGTACCCAGAGAGGTGTGTCCTCCAGAACTATAAGAATACCATGGTCATGGACTTTCAGCAGGCCCTTCTGGAACTGTTAGGGCTCATTATCATTCTTCATTACATTAAAAATTGTCAGTCTGTTTGCATACATGAAGGTTACACCATCGTTATAAAAAGAGGACTATAAATGCATGCTTTTTCTTCTTCTCTTATTAATCATTTCATATGCTTACATTTCAACTGATATCCCCCTTTCTGGATACCCCTCCACAGAACCCTTATCCCATCACCCACTCTCTTCTAATCCCTTTCCCTTTGTGAGGGTGCTTCACCAACCTACCACTCAGCCACTCCTGCCTCACCTCTTTAGCATCCCCCCTATGCTGGAGCATCAAGTCTCCACAGGACCAAGGGTCTCCCCTCTCAGTGATTTCAAATAAGGCCATCCTCTGCTACAAATGTATCCGGAGCCATGGATCCTCCATGTATACTCTTTGGTTGGTGCTTTAGTCCCTGGGAGCTCTGGGAGATCTGGTTAGTTGATATTGTTCTCCCTGTGGGGTTGCAATCCTCTTCAGCTCCTTCAGTCCTTCCCCTAGCTCTTCTGTTAGGATTCCCCGGTTCAGTCTGATTGTTGGCTGTTAAGTATCTGCATTTGCATTGCTGATAGAACCTCTCAGAGAAGAGTCATTCCAGGCTCCTGTCATCAAGGGCTTCTTGGCATCATCAGTAGTGTGGGGGATTGATGTCTGCAGATGGGATGGATCCCCAGGTTGGGTGGTCTCTGGATGGCCTTCTTTCAGGCTTGTTCCAATTTTTGTCCCTGTCTTTCCTTTGGACAGGAACATTTGAGTTAAAAATTTTGAGATGCATGGGTGGCTCCATCCTTCAACTGGTGGCTGTGTTGATCTACTGGACATGGTCTCTACAGGTTCTATCTCATTTATAGAGATATTTAATGGAGTTTCTATCAATCAGATAAGATCCTAGTGTCTAGAAGGAAGACATCTATCACGACAGTATTAGAGCCAACTATCTGATCAATATTGTATGGCTTCCTTGCCATAATACCAAGGCAAAACATTTATCCATAATCCAGAACAGCAAATTCAGCTTTATCTACTCACTTAATATAAACCAGAAATGGAACGTTCACCTTTATTCTTCAGAATAAGATTTTTCCCACCTAGATTCTCCCTGTACTGTCTATTTTTTTTTAATTTTTCTTTTTCTTTTTTGGGGGGGCTATTTTCTTTATTTACATTTCAAATGTTTTCTGCTTTCCTAGTTTCTGCTCTGGAACACCCCCATCCCATCCTCCTACCCCCTGACTTCAGAGGGTGCTCCCCCACCCACCCACCTACTGTCTCTGCCCTGGCATTCCCCTACACTGGGGTATCAAGTCTTCACAGGACCAAGGGCCTCTTCTCCCATTGATGCCTGACAAGGCCCATCCTCTGCTACATGTGCAGCTAGAGCCTTGCATCCCTCCATGTATACTCTTTGGCTGGTATTTTAGTCCCTGGGAGCTCTGGGGTATCTGGTTGGTTGATATCATTCTTCCTATGGGGTTGCAAACTCCCTCAGTTACCTCAGTCCTTTCTCTAACTCCTCTATTGGGGAACCTGTTCTCAGTCAAATGGTTGGCTGTGATCATCTGCCTCTGTATTTCTCAGGATCTGGCAAAGCCTCTCAGGAGACAGTTATATCAGGTTCCTGTCCACATGCACCTCTTGGCATCCCCAATAGTAACTGGGTTTGGTGACTGAATGTGGGATGGAGCTCCATGTGTGGCAGTCTCTGGATGGCCTTTCCTTCAGTCTCAGAGGTCTTCACCCCAGCTTCCTAAATATGTGGTTAAAGCCTTTTGATAGTTTGTTCTTTTTGCACTTTGTCTCAATGTTGCCTCAAATTTAATAAAGCAATCCATTGAAAATATTAGTTAGATCAATGTTTATGCCCTGAATTCTCGTCAAGAAACACCATTCAGCATGTTTCTATCTCACTTAATGTTAAGTGTTCACTAGATTTCTTTATCTCTTTCACTCTTCATTACCCCATTCCTTCCAACTGCTGTTTACACTGACGGTGTGTGTGTGTGTGTGTGTGTGTGTGTGTGTGTGTGTGTGTGTGTGTGTATGAAGCTTCTGTACTATTAGGTTTCAATGCAATATTTGTTAGTCTGTTAACTCTTAATGAAGAAACTGTTGAAAATCTTCAAAAAAACACAGAATAAAATGTTTTGGAGACAATGAGGTCTTATAAGGATGCCAGAAATTTATTGAATTCTTGGATGATCAAGTGCTGGGATAGAAGCATATAGTAATGAAGTAAAAATGCAGTTCATAGTGGCTTTAGCATTGTCAATATTAGCACTAAAAATAATAAATGGAATTATTTCTGTTCCTCAGTGGCTATATAACTTAACTTATTCACTAAATTCACCCATATTTGCATGTTCAAAAATTGTTTTCCTCTTAAGGTGAAGGGCGGTCTATTGAATGGCTTTGTCATATTGGGTTTACACATTTGAACATTGATTGACATGTGTTATTTCTACTTTTGCTCAATTGTCAACAAAGTAAATATTGATGCTATGAATATGGGTATGGGAAATATATATTATATATATTTTTTATATATATATATTATATATATAATGTCTATTATTTTTCTGGGGAAAATTCCAATTTGTAACTGTGTGGCTTTTCATTCTCACTAGCTACATCACTTGAATTTTCTATGTAGCCCTCCATGCTTCAGGTTTCTTGGGTTTTGTCAAATACCATGGACGAACATACCTTAGCTAGTCTTTGTAGTGGGTTTTTCATTTCTTCAAATGTCACAAATTTCCAAGACTGTCTCTTCATGAATATTCATTTTAGATTCTAAAAGGAAAGATCTTTGGGTATCACTTACTGAACTGTTAGAAAAGTATTTATCAAGTCTCCAGATTTTCTTTTAAACTCAATTGTATTCCATTCATTGACGCAATATCTACCTCTAGAATTGGCCTCTTAGAGATGGTTTGTGACTAACAGGTCACAATTGCTAATTACCTAAACATTATTCATTCCTGGAAATCTATAACCATAATTCAAAGACAACATGTATATTATAGAAACAAATAAAATAAACTAAAAATGATAAAATGCTTTTAAAAGGAGAGAGAATCTAGAATAACATGACATTCTTAAATATGGCTCCAGGCTTCCTTGTCATGACCATGGTGTAGGTAAAACACTTCAGCATCACAAACTTGAGAATTTCTAGTAACACGTGATTCCCCTTAGTTGTAGATTATCTCAATAATTATTCTGTAACTTGTTTTTCTTTATGTATGTATTCACATGCCTAGGGATAATTATAAAACATTTCAAGTACATATAAGCAATAAGTTTCAAAACTGGATATCAAACAAGTGATGCTGTTGTTACATACTTTTTATTGAAAAATTATTGAATTAATACTTTTTATAGTTGACTGAAATAATAACTGCTTTTATAATCTATGGGGTAAAACGTATGAGGGAAAGTTCATTCTGAAAAATAACTGGGAAATAATCATTCCTGCCTTATACTAAAAAAGAGAGTAGGTGGGGAGCTGGAGAGATGGCTCGGTGGTTAAGAGCACTGGCTGCTCTTCCAGAGGTCCTGAGTTCAAATCCCAGCAAACACATAGAGTTTCATAACTATCTATAATGAGACCTGGTACATGCAGAGGGGAGGGAGGGAGGGAGAGAGAGAGAGAGAGAGAGAGAGAGAGAGAGAGAGAGAGAGAGAGAGAGAGAGAGAGAGAGAGAGAGAGAGAGGGAGAGAAAGAGAGAAAGAGAGAAAGAGAGAAAGAGAGAATGAATAGGTATGTATGAATTGGCTGTTATGAGTTATGGACAATTTACTCTCTCGGGTATTATGACTAGGAACTAGGAAGCCATATATAATGGATCAGATTTCTGGGTTCTCAGAGTCCATCAATATATTTCTTTTTTCTATACTTACGATCTTAACTTTTGGTTAAAAAAATCCAGGAGATACAGAGATGGAAAAATGGCATACATTCTCTTATATCTGCAATCCTGTTTTTCATAAGGATGAAATCATCTTGAGTGTATACAAAATTAAAAGTATTTCAATTCAAGGGAGGCTAAGGAGGAGTCCCAGCAGGTCCTGAAGGGCCAGTTAAACATTCATTGTCATGTGTTCCTATAACTCTGGTAATTATGTTTTCAAGATTCTAACTTAACCAGTACAGGGAAATCATTCTGTGGTTTGCAGAAAGCTAAAGCAATAGTTATGGTTCTAGAAATATTTTATATTTTCTCTTTTATTCTAAAATATATTCACTATTATCCTTCAAATAATTGAATATTTTTAAAAAAATTAAAACATAACAAATGCAGGATCCTGGAGTCAAAACAGGGCTCAGTACATATGCTTTGGGGCCTGAATATTGCTCTCTTGCACTCCCATAAAAAGATGGACATAGCTGCCTGAGTCTTTGATCCTGGTAGTGGGCGGTGGGGCACTAGGATCACAGGGCCACACTGAACAGCCTACCTAGTGAGATAGTGGCTCCAGGATTAGTTAGAGACCCTTTCTAAAAGAAAAGTGAAGCTGTACTGGAAGAATAAGTTTTATGTAAGTATCTAGCTTACACATGCACACACACACACACACACACACACACACATGCTTATATACCTGAATATACATACATGCATGGGCATGTGCACACATACACACACACACACACACACACACACACACACACACACACACACACACACACCATAAATGCAGAAAGCCTTGGCAACATTTAGTAGCTTTTGAGAAATAAAACTGGGCATGTTGTTTTGTTTTAATAGTTATTTTAAAACTTAAAGTATTTTAAACAGAATAGATTATGAACTATACACCAACCGAAGGTCACTTGCAAGACTATACCAATGGGGTTGCAAAAATATTAAGCCATCCATTTCATCTTTTTTACTACTTTACCTAGGGAAATATTTTACAAATATTGTGTTTCTGTCATAACAGTTTATATCCATATTTTAAATATAATTTTTATGATGCTTTTATGTATCATATAGGGGTCTTCTTTACGGAAGACAAATAATAGGTTGTCCCTGCTTGCTCACAAAAGTAAATCTTCATAACAATGCAATCATATTTAGAAAATTACATTGATGTCACATCTTTTGTCTCTCTTGGAACAATTTTTATATGGTAGCTACTGTCATAACTGAAGAGTATTGTTTCTTTCACCATAAACACTGCAAATGTCAAGTAGAATACAATTAAAAATACTGTGTAAGGGTATGGTTATCTTTGATATCAAATCTCAAAAGAAAGATACTCTAGTGCTACCTCTAGTAATCAAATTATTTAAGATTATTAACATTCAAAAATTTTAGACAGAGAAGAATAAAGGACACTACTGTTTGAATGAGGTTCAAATCACCTCAATTTTTGAGTACCTTGTTAATTTTCAGGAAACTTATTGAAGTATTTATTGGCCTATTAGAGTCAAATAAAAATAATAACTTATTTTTATTTCTCACAGAGCCTCACTGAATTTCCACATACTGTGTGTATGTATTCTATCAAAATATTTATCATACTTTATTGCCTGTGAATAACCAATCAAAATATGTATCATAAGTTACTGTAAATATATTCTGAGATATATGTTTTTCTCATTAAGTTATAAATTTCAAGATTTTGGGGTATGTCTACTATTTCCACCTTGTCCTATATTCTATCATAGATATATGGCCCTATTGTCATGGTTGGTTTTGGTGTCAACTTGACACAGGGTAGACTCTCAGAAGAGAAAACCACAACTCCGTAAGGTTACACTGTAGATAAGCCTGTAAGGCATCTTCCTGATTGAGAATTAATGTGGGGACATCCATGCTCACTGCAAGCAGTGCCAGCCCTGGACAAGTGGTCCTAGGGTGTAGAAGGTGACAAATTGAATAAGTAATACCAGTGAGCACTATTCTCTATGCCCTCTTCCTGCTCTGAGTACCCTCAGAGCGCCATGAGAATTATAATCTGAAATAAACCCTTGCCTCCACAAGTTGTTTTGGATCATGACGTTTTAATCATAAAAATAAAAATCCTAAATAATAAAAACAAAACAGAAGACCTATATTCCAAACACATGAGATGCTGTATAAATGTGTATATTAATTGAACAATTATCAGTGCCTTTTAGGAATACATATAGTCATATTTCAAGATTATGATGTAACATCACCCTGTTGTAACATCGAAATGTAACAATCATGTCGATTTAGTAATAAAATTCATTATTGCTGTATACTGCCTCTTCAACAGAAATAAAGTTAGAGGTTTATAGACATTCACTAATATCCAATATCACTTGAGAACTTAGTTACTCCTCATAACAAGAATTTTGACACATTATCTCTCATTAAGCCTTTTCAATACATTATGAAATTGTTCCTAACTTCATCTTCATTATACATCTCAGGGAACAGAGGCTTACAAGTAAGTTTCTACAGTCTTATAGCTAGATCTAGTGTGGAATAGAATCTTAGCTATTTCTTAGCTTGAATTCGGCACTATCTGGCATGTCCATTTAATTAGGACTATGAATCTAATGAACATGGGGTAAAAACAAATTCTCCCAACATCTGAGTCTAGATTTCTTCATCCCAGAGGCTGTCTCCTTTCCTTAAATGACACCTTATTTTAACATAGTCAACAAACAATGGGCCACATACGTTCTGAGTCATGCTGAACAGGTCACAACCTGAGCTTGTTCACCTTCACAATTCCTCTCGTTAAAATATTTTACTATGACTTTTTTTAATATTGGAGATTGGAAATATGTTCATTTTTGTGGGAATTCACTGAGCCCCAAAAATGTGTTCAGAATTTCATGGGATGAGCTACTTAACCCTGTTTTCTGAGAACATAAGCACGTTCCTTCATCGGTGCGATACAAGTTACACAATGGAATATTACTCAGCTATCAAAAACAATGACTTTATGAAATTCGTAGGCAAATGGTTGGAACTGGAAAATATCATCCCGAGTGAGGTAACCCAATCACAGAAAAACACACATGGTATGCACTCATTGATAAGTGGCTATTAGCCCAAATGCTTGAATTACCCTAGATGCTTAGAACAAATGAAACTCAAGACAGATGATCAAAATGTGAATGCTTCACTCCTTCTTTAAAAGGGGAACAAGAATACCCTTGGCAGGGAATAGAGAAGGAAAGATTAAAACAGACACAGAAGGAACACCCATTCAGAGCCTGCCCCACATGTGGCCCATACATATACAGCCACCCAATTAGACAAGATGGATGAAGCAAAGAAGTGCAGACCGACAGGAGCCGGATGTAGATCGCTCCTGAGAGACACAGCCAGAATACAGCAAATACAGAGGCGAATGCCAGCAGCAAACCACTGAACTGAGAATAGGTCCCCCGTTGAAGGAATCAGAGAAAGAACTGGAAGAGCTTGAAGGTGCTCGAGACCCCAAAAGTACAACAATGTCAAGCAACCAGAGCTTCCAGGGACTAAGCCACTACCTAAAGACTATACATGGACTGACCCTGGACTCCGACCCCATAGGTAGCAATGAATATCCTAGTAAGAGCACCAGTGGAAGGGGAAGCCCTGGGTCCTGCTAAGACTGAACCCAGTCATGAGGGCAGTCATGATAGGTCCCTTTTTCTGAGCACGCCTAAGTCTTAGTAATCATTTCAGGCCTTGGGTCCTCTCTTTTGAGCTGGATCCCACTTTGGGCCTATCTCTGGACCTCCTTTTCCCCGGGTTCTTCTCCATTTTTGTCCCTGCAGTCCTTTCATAAAGGAACAATTATGGGTCAGAGTTTTGACTGTGGGATGTCAACCTCCCCCAAAAAATTATTAAAATAAAGATGCGTAATACTATATGTGTCTGCAAAAAACTAATGTTTAAGAAATTACGTGTGGGAGAGTATGATTAAAGTATGTTGAATAAAACTCAATAAATTCTTTGACATGGCCTGAGACATGGTTTGGTCAGTAGCATGCTGCTGGGCAAGCGTGAAAATCTGAGTTTGGATGAGTATACCCGAGGAGCTGGATTTTCGTTCATTTTCTAAGCCCAGTGCTGAGTGAAGAGCAGGTTCCGTGAGAAAAACTTTCATTTAAAAAGATGGTGGAGGGTTGGAGATTTAGCTCAGTGGTAGAGTGCTTGCCTAGCAAGCGCAAGTCCCTGGGTTCAGTCCTCAGCTCTGGAAAAAAAAAAATCTGGTGGAAATCTATAAAGGGAGACAACAAATACCTACCTCTGGTAGGATCTACATGTGGATACACACACACACTCACATGCTCACACACACACACGCTCACACACATGCTCACATACATACGCTCTCACATGCTCACACACACATACACACACGCACGCACACACACACGCACACACACACGCACACACACACATGCTCACACACATGCTCACACACATACACATACGCACGCTCAAACACACACACTCTCACACACAAACGCTCACACACATACACACGCTCACACACACACATGCTCACACACACACATGCTCACACACACACACGCTCACACACACACACATGCTCACACACACACTCTCACACATACACACACATGCTCACACATACACACGCTCACACACACACGCTCACACGCTCACAAACACATGCTCACACATACACATGCTCACACACACAGATACATACACACACACGCTCACACAAACACATGCTCACACACACACATACACACACACACACATGCTCACACACACACACATACACACACACACACACAATCCTGTAACAACATGGAAAATGTAGGGGATACTAAGTGACAAGAACTCTGGATAACAACTGGTCCATAAATTGCATCTGTGTGTAATATTTGCTGTTTTGTTAACTTGGCAATGAGGCTTGCTGATGATATGATATGATATGATATGATATGATATGATATGATATGATATGTCTTTTGATCTTAGAGTCTCAAGTTCCTGACCAGCCAAGTTCTCTCCATGTGAGGCCCCAGACAAACTGCATCATCATGAGTTGGACTCCACCTCTCAACCCAAACATCGTGGTGAGAGGCTATATTATCGGATATGGTGTTGGCAGCCCTTATGCCGAGACAGTGCGTGTAGACAGTAAGCAGCGGTACTATTCCATCGAGAGGCTGGGTGAGTAACTCCAGTTTATTCTAACAGAAAAAAGTGGGTTATTATCCATTATTTTATTTCTCATAAACTTGGCTCGTAGATTATGATTTCAGCATGCACCATGGTTAAGTCACTCTACACACACACACACACACACACACACACACACACACACACAGAAGCTCATATACACACATACACATTCTGTCTATCCTCCCTCTATTCTATGTAGGCATTCTGCTCTAGAGAGCTCTCATAGAATGAACCCTTTCATTATATGCTTAAGGCTTACAAACTGCATTGAGTAACTTTTCTTTTTCTGACCATCCTTGAAAATCTGTAATCTTCCTCATTCTTGTAAATGCACGATAATGCATTTTAAATTTTATGGTACCTGCAAGGAAGGCTTCTCTTAATTCTTTTTTAAATCTTAGTTGTCCAATCACAGTGACTTGTTTGCCTTCAACATCTGTAGAAAAAGCATTGTGGCTATGTCATTATGATTGTAACATGTGATGAAAAGAAGAATTTCCAATCAAGGCAGTAAATCTCTTCTGTATGTGTTTCTTTCCTTCATAATCCAAATCTCTTGTCAGAGTTGGCTTCATATTTGCATGAATCCAATGCTTCTGCTGTGCTCTTGTATAAGGTCAGCTGTGTGTATAAACCTTCAGTTCCTTTTATGCTGATTTTCTATGGTGTGCTAAGGATTCGTATCATTAGCAGAGGGGAGTGATAAATAATATATCAGGATGCCAATAAGTTAAGTAATTGTCACAAAGTAAAAGGTAAGTTCATTCTACCTGTTGATTTAAAATCATGTTACTGGCAGTGAAATGCTTTGACCTCTCTGGAAATGAAACTTGATTAGGGGTGGGAAGCTCTCGTCATTTGCAGTGTCCCTCGCAAACAGAACATTTGTGATGAGAAGCCTGATTTGAATCTGAATAGCTAAAATGCGGCCGTAAGAATAGATTCTATCAATGCAGAAATAAAATTGCACCAATCCATTTTCTCTGTAATTGCTGCAAACACTAATGAGAGAATCACCTACTGAAACTGGCCACAATTAGAGTTAGTTTGGCATTTAAAATAATATTCCCCCAGTCAGCTTCAGGGTCTGAATATGAGGGCAATCACAAAGCTCATATTTTATGGCCGTCAAACCTGTGTCAGGGGACTCTCAGTTATCCATTATTCAGAATACACCATCTCTGACAGGGCATCTTTATTCCACTAACCAGACAAGGCAGGTTAGCATGCACGAGCTCCTGGCAGCAAGAATAAATGCATTGCAAAACAAGTGAAGCTGGAAAGAAAAACTCCATGTTTGCACTGTGTCCTTTCACGATTTTCTTTATTACGAAGGCATGGGAATGATAATGGAAGTTTACCATATTGTGTAATTAACATTGCTGCTTTCCCTAAATGCTAATCAAGATGAAGAAAATCTTCTTAAGGTGTGTTCTAAAGAACAAAGAGAAAGGCTGAGGTGTACCTCCATAGCAAAGCCATGAATAGGAGAAAAGAGCGAGTGAGAGTTCAACTTTACTCATGAATTTGTATTTTACAGCTTATTTGGATAAATAATTCCTATGTATAGACACACATGCACAAAAGCACAGAGCCACACCCATGGACACTTATACATGCACACACCAACACTCAGATGAACACATATACATACAAACAGATACACACACATATGTACACACGTTACCACATGGCATATTCTTAAGGAAATCATAAGATATAAACGTTGACATAAATATCAAATGAAAGAATATGCAGTTGGTTTTTACTAGGGTGTGTGTGATTATATAAATAGGGGTGTATGGATCAACTTGTAATTTCTGCAAAGATCAAAGTCTGTCCCAGACTCCACGATGAAATCACTAATTTCTTCTTTTATGATGTAAAACATGAAAATAATTGTTAAGTCCCTGTAACAAAATACCTCAGCCAACTACACAGGGTGGATGACAGTTGCAAGAGGTTGGGCACATTATTGTGTAGAAGAACGTCAGGAGAGCAGTTTCATCACAGAAGCAGAAAGCAAGTATCTCTGTCTCTTATATTCTACCAGGTGTCCCATTGACAGGACATTTCTGCCTACAGTTAGGCCTTGTCTTCTGTTCTTTATCTTATCGAGAAAAACCCTCCTCTCACAGTAGAAGTCTGCTTTAGCAATGTCCTAAGTATCTCTCAGTTCAATGAGATAGACAACCTAAGTTAATCAACATTAATCGTTAGCAATTATCACGGAATCATTTAGGTAGAGACATGTGCATAATATTTCTGGTATTAAAACCATAAAATTGTGGAATATCTATTTTTCTGGGATAAGCTGCCATTTTATTTTTTTTTCTTTTATTGAAAAGAGATTTTGTTCATAAGGTATACTGTTTACAATTTCCGTACCATATTCAATCTTCAAGTAAAGAAAAATTATAAGTACTGCACAATAGTTACATACTTAAACATTAAGAAAACTCTTAAATAATTAGGCATAATGTTAGCCCTAACTTCAAGTATCGAATTTGTGTTTTCGACTACATGATAACTACATGCTTTATCACCGGCAGAAAAGTCTCCTCCTGTTCTCTTAAGAGAAGAATCAAAAATTAAGAACAGTGTTTTTTATGCTTAATAATTATTTCATATTTATATAGAGGGCTGCATAACCTACCTTGCTGCTGGAAATATAATATCATTTGAAAAAATATTTACTATTACCTGATCAAAATGATTAACATGTCTTGAATAAGTGAACAGGCTCATTAACGATTTTTCCACCAGATATTTATAGTTAACCCAGTGACATTTTACTTTGTTGACTAAGGAGCGGTTGTGTCAGGTGTAATATACATTCATAATGAGATATGCATGCTTTGAATTTAATTACATTAGACCGACATATTTTGTAAAGGACTATATATAGGTTGTCACATCTATTCATCATTCCATACACACACACACACACACACACACACACACACTGTACATATTGGTATATAATAAGCTATACATTTAAAGTATTTATTTCTGAATTTTAAAAACTGATATTAATGTGTAATAGTTCTTTTAAAGCTCTTCCCTTATTGTTTAAATATTAGAAAGATAGCAAATGCTTCTGTTGGACTTATTCCTACCAAATATGTTTTGGAAAGTTTTAAGTGGGATTGTGATTTAAATCAGTTTTGGAATATTTAGTGTGAAAGCATAAATTTCATAACATTAACTGTACATTCTATACCTGTTTAATTCACCTATTCTATCAACTCTGTAGATGCTATGGAATTTCCTACTTAAGCAATAGAAAGACATGAGAAAACACTTAGCTGTATAGTTCCTGAGACCTCCTGCTTTATTGAAATAGTCAGGAAGATCAGTGAAGTGTGAATCAAAGTGCCAGCTGCAAGCATTTTTGGATAATTTCTGATCTTGGGGAAATTTTCAGTATTTGCCATGAAATTGGTCCTGGAGTCTTAAATATGTCATTTATCTGACATGTAAGAAAGGCTACACATTCCTCGCAATTTAGTTCAGGCAATTTTAGTAACACGTCTTTAGAATGCTTGCAAAGTGGTTTTTCCCTCTTAAAATGATCTATTTTTATTTTTAGTATGATAAATTAAATTCACTTTTTAAAAAGATTTATTTTATGTATATGACTACGCTGTCACTGTCTTCAGACACACCAGAAGAGGGCATCAGATCCCACTACAGATGGTTGTGAGCCACCAGGTGGATGATGGGAATTGAACTCAGGACCTCTGGAAGAGCAGTCAGTGCTCTTAACCACTGAGCCAACTCCCCAGCCCTTAAATTCATTTTTGAAGGGAAACTAAACCTGGATGTCTCATATAAAGTAACTATTGTCCCTTTATTGTAAAATTAGTTTTGATTTGTCATTATTTATATATTTATTTGGTTTTATATTTAGTGGTTATACTTGACAGCAATGCTCTTGTATTCTCTTTTTCTATTTTCAATTTGTTAATGATTATTGGCCTCAGAATGAGTTATTACAAACATATTCTAATTCATATTATATGTTCTTACTGTTCCTTGGGTTATTTAGAGTTTCATAGCTTGAGATTTGAGCTTTTATATTATTCATTTATATTTTTATATTTGCATGTATAAAACACATACTCACTTACAACAGTCCTTTTAAAATTGTTGAGATTTATTTTATAGATTAACATAATATAAATTTTTAGTCAATATTCATTTAAACACAATATGTATTATACAGATTTTAAACATTTCATACATGCCAATTTGAATTTGAAAGCGCACTCTGAGTGTAAGTTTTAGATCGCCAAGGCATTACCTAAGTTTTCTGATAAATATCTCTCTGGATATCGAAGTAGTCACCAAAATTACCTTGGAAAGTTGTTAAATCAATAAAGTTACAGCTTTTATGACTAAAGACTAAATTATGTCAGTTCCCTAAATGTCTCCTTGCAATTTATCCCCATAATGTAAGACTCTTTGTATTTATTACTCTTCTGTTCTATTTATTACTAACATAGCCACAGTAGGCTTAAGCGTATTATTAAAATACTAGTTGACTGTGTCGAGCATTCACATTTTTATAACATCAGATGGAAATCTTATAGCACAATTGATCAACAGAGGTACAGGCAAATGGTATTCCTAGAATCCTACATTATACTAAAGCTAGAAAGTTCTGTATTTAAAACTTCCAGATTGCAATTCAGTTCACATCACTTCTTAAAGGGTTTTAACTGTTTATCAGAAATACGTTTTTCTCAATTATTGTTCTCGTCCTTTCTGTTATCACGTCAACGGTGCACTGCTGGTCAAAACAATATCAATATTATTTTACTCAGAAATATTTTAGTTTTTACCATTTAATCAAATATTTAAGATGTCTCACATAGCCTAGAACCATGAAATTTAGGTCTATTTGTAATGGGTCATTCATGGAACAGGGATTTTTTTCTCCCATATTTTTTTCCATAATCTGTGTCCTATTTGTCTCTTCTAGAAAGCACAGTATGCTTATCCTACAATCTCTTCATGCACCTTAGATGAGATAGTAACCATGGAAGCATTTCAATTTTAATTGAAATGTGTGTGTGTGTGTGTGTGTGTGTGTGTGTAATTAAGACACAATTTTGTGTATTACCTATAGATTTGTAATAGAGTAATTTTTAAATAGTTGAGCTTGAGATACAGGAAATATATATTATTATATAAGTTCATTCATTACTGAAATTAATTGCCCTGAATAAAATACAGTACAGTAGCCTTTTTCATTTTCATTGGTTATTTTATTTATTTACATTTCTAATGTTAACCCCCTTCCCGGTTTCCACGAAGACCTTCTTCTTCCCATCTCCCCCCTGCCTCTATGAGGGTGCTCCGTCAACTGCCCACCCACTCCTTGACTCAGTACCCTACCATAGCATTCCTCTACACTGGGTCATCAAACTTCCCATAGGAAGAAGGGGTCTCCTCCCAGTGATACCAGATTAGGCAATCCTCTGCTACATATTCATTTGGAACCATGTGTCCCTATGTGTTTTCTTTGGTTGGTGGTTTAGTCCTGGGAGCTTTAGGAGGTCTGGTTGGTTGATATCCTTGTTCTTCCTGCGCTGTTGGAAACCCCTTCAGCTCCTACAGTCCTTGCCCTAACTTCTCCATTGGGATCCCTGCACTGAGTCCAATGTTTGACTGCATACATCCACATCTATATTTGTCAGGCTCTGGCAGAGCCTCTCAGGAGACAGCTACATCAGGCTCCTGTCAGCAAGCACTTCTTGGCATCAGCAATAGTGTCTAGGTTTGGTGTCTGCAGATGGGATGAATCCTTAGGTGGGGCGGTCTCTGGATGGCCTTTCCTTCAGTCTCTGCTCCATACTTTGTCCCTGCATTTCCTTTTGACGAGAAGAATTCTGGATTGATATTTTTAGTCCATGTGAATGACAAAAATATAAAGTCACTGTTTTAAATATAATCACATACTGATTATAACGTCCTGGGTAAGAAAACTCCCCTTGTTCACCAAGAGCACCGCTTGCCCAGGGAGGACTGACAAGGGATAAGAAAATGTCAGGCCATAAGATCACTCCTCTGAATACAACAAGAAGAAGGGCTATTATCTTCCCTTTCCTTTCCTGGTTAGTTTCTCCTAAACGCCTAGGCATTTTCAGGCAGTCCTTTAAGGACAGCTGCATGATGATTCATTAATAATGCATTCAGTCTATTTGTAACTCCTTTCTCACTCTCCACTCTCCCAGATCCAAAGCAGGTGCATTGTCTTATACCTGGTGAATTTTTTAAAGCTATTTGGAAAAATACATTACAAAAGATGAATTCTATTATTGAACAAGAGGAGAAAAGAACATCTCATTGGAGAGAAATATCTCTCAGTCTCCATATATATATATATATATATATATATATATATATATATATACACACACACACATATATATATATATATATATAAAATCTTTATTCTCTATACAAAGGAAAAAGTGATTATTTCTCTCCTCCATTCAAGATCCTATAAAAGACTCAGTGGTTGATTCTTCCTCCAAGTTTAGGTTCCAGCATTCAAACAATAAAATGTTTCTTACATCTTTTGCAGTTTTCTAGAAAATGTCTTATTTGGATTAAGACAATCCCGACCCCACCCCAGTCCTCAGTATGTACAGACAGGTAGCTATTCAGTGTATTTTTCGCCAAGGTCTATGAAACATGAACAATTTATTTATTCATCTCCCCCAGTAGCAGGTATCACTCAAGTTCTCAAAATGAAGGATAAAAAAGAAAGAAACAATAAAATAAGGAAAGTAAAAGTTGTTCTTAATGTAAATATATATATAATATACAACAAAATATACACATTTAAATGTATACGTTTACATTAAACTTAATTTATACAATAAATAAACATTCCCATATATTTATGACTATTGACTATGATTTTTCATATTCATCAGTAAATAAGTTATAGTCAGTGTTAATCTGTATACTAAATGGAGATTATAATAAAGACCTGGCTTCTAGAGATGTGAATGGTCAAATCAGCCAGATTATGTGAAGAGATGCTTCCCACATGAAAAAAAAATCAAGGTGTTTCTGGGAAATTAAAGCCTGAAAGTTCACCTAGAAAAATATAATATAATATAGTGGCATAAGATGTTACTCCTAAATATTCTTAAGTAGCATAAACCATAGATTTTTTATTTTATTTTTTGGATGAGTGCTGGGGCTTAGACATAAAATATATTATTTTATTCCACGGGCTATGCTTGGAGCTAACTGTGGGGAACAAAAAACAAAAGCAAAAGACTCAGGCATTTTGCTTTATTAAGCAGTTACGCCAGTAAATCCAAGCCTTTTTGTGCATTTTTCCCTTCATTTCTATCAAGTTCTGCTCCATGTATTTTGAAGCTTTGAAGGCATGAAGGCTCAATTGTTTAGAATTATATTTCCTTTCCATTGAATTACTCAATTTTCCATCTGTAAACCATCCTACATTATCATGACAATGATAATATCCGTATTCTAAAATATATTTTGATATTAATACTACTACTAATGATAAATACAGTTGTATGTCAGTGTTGACATAATGCTCCTTGCACATTTTTTCTGTTTTCCTACCTTGTAAATGTGTGTATTTTAATATAGAGAGGATTCCTTATTGATAGGAGATAAAGGATATTAATCTGTTACTTTCTAAACTGACCTAGACCCAAGGAAAAAAATAACATTCAATCATTTTTGTACCTTTATACATAACATGTGGATTAGTTTCTTTATTTCTTTTTTAGCTTAGAAGATTGTTTTCCCTCTTATTGATTTTATCCGTGAACTATGTATACATATATTCATGCTCTTTAAATTTGGGGGATTTATCAACATTATCAATTATACTCAAATCATAGTTTTTTCCTTTTCAAGTGATGTCTTAGGTTCTAGGACTATTCCAGTGCTCTAAGAAACTCTCTTCATCTTCCATCTCTCTGCCTTTTTGTGGTAGTGTTTTGATGTCTGTGTTATCTGGGGCAGAATTCCTATTGTGTTAAAGCCAGTGAGGTTTTTGTTGTCTACCTTACTTTACTGACTGGGTAATAAAAAACTACCTAACCTTATCAGTGCCCAGCATACTGTACACTGGCTCTGCGAGGGGCATTTTTGTTCTTTACATCACTACATGTTTGAAATTTTAATTAAAGTGCTGGGTCTTGCTTGAGCAGTCTTCAGTATGCATAACATGATTTACACTTTTAGTGGTTCCCCCCAGATTAGTTTTTCCGCACTTTCCCCAAAACCTCTTTCTGTTAAGTCATCCTCAGGATGAGTTACTTTTTGTTAGGGGTTGCAAATTATGTGAGCTTCCTAAATGTGCGTGTGTGTGCGTGCGTGCATGTTCGTGCTTGCGTGCGTGTGTGTGTGTGTGTGTGTGTGTGTGTGTGTGTGTGTGTGTGTGTGTGTGTGTGTGTGTGTGTGATGTTTTGGACATCAGAGATTTTGATGTTGTTTTTTTTAATATCTGTAAATTTGGTTCTATGATGAAGATACTTGGGAAACCAAGCCCCACTCTATTCCTTGCCTTCCTGTCTTAAATGGTTAGTGTCAAATATCATGAAGATAAGTTCCTATGACTTCCTGATTCCCCTCAGGTTACTGACAGCCCTGTGCCTCAGATTCTGAGAGCGCTAAGAATTTTACTTCTGCTCCTGTTGTGTGGTTTATGTCCCAGCCCTGTGAAAGCTTCCTCATACAGTGGCTGAAAACAATTCAGACGCGGTCTGAAGACAGAGCTCCTAGAGCCCACCAGTCTACTCCCATCCCTTTGTACTTTCCCATACTCCTGGCTGCGTTCTTTGGTCACCACACACTGCTCTGTGGGTGGACTCTGTTGACGGAAAGCTCCAGATACTTTCTAGTTTTTCCCACCCTTCTGTTGCAGTCTGGAACGTCCAGGCCAAAGATGAGAAATTAAAATGCGCGTGCGATTTTCATCTCTCTCAGGAGTCATAGATCCGCATGGCTCAGTAGCCAGCGTCACAAAACTGTGAAATAGATGCCTATTTTAAACTAAATTTAAGAGTAAACCCAGTCTCTAGAAGTTCATTTCATTCAAAATGGTTACGTTTAAATAATGGTTAAATCAGCCCTTATTATATCAATGTACCAAACTTTTCAGCTTTTCAAAAATACCGGAGGCCAGGTATATTACACTTATCTCTCGGTCTCTACCATTAATCTCATCAAGAACGAATCTGTCATATTGCATTTTTTCCAGGAGTAAATTTAACTTGAACGCTCTTAGAAACGGGTCTTTTCGCCTGTGGAGAAATGAACCTTTATAACTCCCAGAGTGCATTTGAAGCTCAGTGAGTTCAGTATAAATTACATGTTAAGCTCAGCATGTGCCCATCAAAAAAAATTTCTTCATGCATATAGTATAAAAGTTTTGAGTCTATGACATGCAAACATTTTAAATAAGAAAAATCAATTCACTTTAGTAGTCCCAAGAATAGTCAACATACATGAATAAAAAATGAATGATCGCCGTGGGGTAGACATTTTATTATTTTGAAATGAAGTGCATTATAGGTGTTGGTTAACAAAATTCTGCTTTGTATTTTTGGAAAAGGGAATAAGAATAATTATGGAAAGTTATTTTTTTTCTTACCTGACGTATAAAATCGTGACTCTAGAGGCTCAGTAAAAATAAGTCATTTCATGGTAGAGGAAACAAGGAGGGAAGAAGATATCCATACTTATTTATCCTTAAATTTCATATTCAAAATGGATTTTCAGTTCTGCAATAGAAAATGCTGTTGTAGATTGTGAGATCAGAGCGGGCCACTGGAGAGGCATGTATTAAAGCTATGGAAAACAGATTAGAAGAACGGCAACTCATTTTTATATTTTTTTTCACTTATACAGGAAATAACTGCTCATTCTCACATTGACACCAGTAATTTATTTACTTCTTTTAATGCGTTCTTATTGTGTCTCCCTGACATTAAAATATGGGCATAATTCTTACATTCTTTATGGGAAAAAATGTGAAGTATATATATATATATATATATATATATAATTTCTAAAAAATTCAAAGGTTCTGTCATACTCGACTTTTATCTTAAATATGTGGATAAAAATCAACAAACAACACACATTATTATTTGACTCAGTATCATTTTAAGATTTGTTTTGTCCACTTGGTAACGATTAATCAAACACTAAATGGGTCAGCTTCCTCCCCCGCAGACTATTGCTTAATTAGGAGGAAGATGGGTGCTAAAAGATAACTATTTGTATTTTGCCAACCTGACTATATAAAATTATGTACTGAATGACGTTAAGGATGCACACCACACAGAGGAGAGTAGCGAGCACTGAGAAGCCTAACACATGCTGTTGTCAGGCATAGCCCAGGCTTCTAAATCCATATCTCTTAAATAGAAAAAAATAGATATATCTCTTGCAAAGAGTAAAGGAAACACAACACTTTGTACCTCTTCTGCTTTGTGCATTTGTAATTTGAAATGCGACTTTGATATGAGATTTTTAGAAGAATTTTATTCACGATGAAAGCAGGAAAGTGTTTACTAAAAGTCTGGGTCAAATTCACTCTGGTGGTAAAAACGTAAAATAAGGTATCTAGGACTGTGCAGTCAAGGAGAAACAAGGGAAGCTGAAGGTCTAGTGAATAAACCCATTGAGCCATGAATACAAGTTCTTAAAAAAAATTCAGGAATAATGGATAGAGAGAAAATGTGAGAACTATTGGAGAAGGTTAAAAACTGCAACCCCTTGAGATGCTTGGAATTTTTTTTTATTCCACAGCTATTCTAGATATCATGATGTGTATCTAATAATTACCCTTGTGTTGTAATGATTAAGTAAAATATATTAGTGAGAAGTACTTTCATTGAACTTTGCATATTGTTTGTATGAAACATGCCTTTCCTCTATAGCCAAATCTGGGCTACACCAGACTACTAACTGCTGGGATTTAAGATATGATGAACTATATCTAGCTATTTCATAAATATATCTTTGTATTTTATTTAAGTACTTAAAAATAAGAATCTTCAAAGGCAGTGGGATCTTGGATCAGGAGTTAAGCTCTCCCACAACATAATGGTCATAATTACATGGGTTAGCTCTTAAGCGAAAAAAATTATCTTAATTAATGTCTTATTATAGAATTCTCCCTTCATCTCCTAACTAAAACCTTACCCATTTCCCCTGTTTTCTATTAGATTCACAGGAACCCCATGAATCTGAGAGAGAGAGAGAGAGAGAGAGAGAGAGAGAGAGAGAGAGAGAGAGAGAGAGAGAGAGAGAGAGAAATTTGCCAAATAAGTTATTTTGGCTTTTCTTTGCTTTTTTTTTTTTGTTTTGTTTTGTTTTGTTTTCTTTTGTTTTTGTGGTTGACAACTTTGTATTGTATAATCCAATTAATTTGGGGGCACACTTGTCCCTGGAGAAAACAAATTTTTCCCTTTGGCAGTCATTAATTCTTGCAACTCTTCATCTAGAACTGTTTTTTCCATGAAGTTTCCCTTATCTTCTTTGGTATGGCAACTGGTGTCATTATTCAGGTCTTTTTTTTTTTGGCAGGCATCGCGTTGAGATTTCATGGGTGTAACTTTCCTATCATATTTAGAAGATCTAATTTTGCAAAAGTCGGCACTTGCAATCTTTCTACTTCTTCTTAAGGTTTAGGGAATCTAAACCTTAGTTAGGGTTTTATTGTTGTGAACAGACACCATGACCAAGGCAAGTCTTATAAAGGACAACATTTAATTGGGGCTGGCTTACAGGTTCAGAGGTTAAGTCCATTATCATCAAGGTGGGTTCATGGCAGCATCCAAGCAGACATGGTGCAGGAGGAGCTGAGATTTCTACATCTTCATCTGAAAGACGCTAGTAGAAGACTGACTTCTAAGCAGCTAGGACCAGGGTATTAAAGCTCATTCCCAAAGTAACACACATATTCCAACAAGGCTCTTAATAGAGCCATGCTCTGGCCCAAGCATATACATACGTAGGAGTTGGGGGTTGTAGATGTGTCAGTTAAATTTGGGTGCCTAATGGTCAGTTGTTCTCAACAGTATGACCAGTTGTTTATTTTTGTAACAGTATCTGCATACTATAGAAAGAAGCTTTAATGAGGGTTGAGAACTACACTTATATGCAGGGATAAAACTACACATTGAAAATTGGTTTAGGAAATAGAGAGGAGAATGTTCTTACATGAAATCCATAGCCTCAATAATCATGGGTGATTGTTTTAAGTTTGCAGTCTGAGATAAAGCTGCTCTGATACATCAGAGGCTGTAAATTAACTGTCAATATGTACAGGCCACTATTGTACTGTTAGGGACATCTTGCTGTGCTGGTATTAGTACACAGGCTGAGGAGGACTATTGAAAATGCTCTTTCCTTGGAAGCTGCATAGTAACTTCCAGTACTGTGAAAGCTAGTCCTTGGAGAAGAGCCTTGGGAGTAAGGACCCAGCTCTTCTTTATAGAGTCCTATAAAGAAGTGTGGCTCCAGCACACTTCCAATTTCCAGTAGGCAACCCAAAGCAACATCAATAGCCTATATTGGTTCAGGGGAGTTTAACGTGCAGTTTATTGCTAGAATATCATCACCATTTTCATAACATTGTGAATGCATTACTTTGCTTTCTGTTGCCATGATAAAGACCAGAACCAAAAGGACCTCTGATTTTAAGCATTTTATTTGGCTTACATGCCCTGATCACAGTCCACTGAGGGCCACCAAGGAAGAAACACAAGGTAGACGAAACCTTGAGACAGGAATGAAAGCAGAGACAAGTGGGTGGAGGGACTGCCTACTGGCTTATCCCTATGTCTTACCCAATGTGATTTCTTATACAACATATTGACAGTATTGAGCACAGTGGCCTCAGCCCTTCTTGATCAATCATTAATCAAGAAAATGACCCCAGATTTATTTGTAGGCCAATCTTTTGGATGTTTTCTCTCAGTTATGTTTCCCTTTTCCCAGACCTGAGCTTTTGGCAAATTGATAAAAACAAACAAAGACCCTAACTAGCACAATGGTCTTTGCCATTTCTCCTCTCCACAGTGTCTGTTCTAAAGTCTGATTCACGGAAATAAAAACTATTATATGATTATTTAATTAACCATAGTTACCACTGTGAAGAATTGTGCCCTACAGTGCAATTCATTTTATTTAAACTACGTGTTCTAATTCTAGAACTTCTCAAAGGGAAAACTTGTGTTACTTTAAAAACACACATTTTAAACTTCTGGTTACATTTATTTTAGAGAGTTCAACTTGAATGCATGCTGTTCTGACCCCAGATTTATCCCATTTGTTTTCTTCAAAATACAATGCTCCTTATTCCTGTCTCCCAGAGGGTATGAACCCTGCCATTTTCTCAAAAACTTGTCATATTTAATTATTTGAATGGTGCTGTGTATGGGAACAGAATTTATGTAAGTGAGCTTTGTGTAGTTAAGTATTTTTAAACATTCAAGTAAAGGTAATAGTACATTCTTTTGCATTATTTATCTAACAACTTTTTGTTGCCAAGGTATAAATGCTTTATGAGTATTCTTGAATTAACACTATTTTACTGTACAAACATACAAATGTAAAACACAATATACTGACAAATTATCAGGCTAACAATTAAAGACAATAATAGAATTTTTACTCTAAATAGTTTTATCACTGTAAATCTTGGAACATATAAGTCCTTCGATGAGGTAAAATAGTCTTAAGAATCATTCATTCATGTTATAAGATCATACAATATTTGAGGTCATTGTTTATGTGAAATATTAGTAATTCTTAGAAACACAGTATATTTCGTAGAATTTTATCTACCTAATAAGGATGCTTTTCCTTAAACCACATATTTGACTACCTTGTTGGAATAAAGTTGTAATCATGTAGTTCAGAAAAAACAGCTTCCAACTGACCCTTGTTTTCTCATAGCTGAGATAAAATACTCTGACAAAAGTGACTACAGGTAGAAGGATTTAGGTCCATTTGGTCCATAGGTATGTTTTATCTTCCCAGAGAAGTCAAGACACTAGGAGCCTGAGAGTGTGGTCACATCCCAGTGACATCCAAAAGCAGAGCATAAGGGATGCCCGCTGCTCTTCACCTCTCCTTCTATTGACAGAGACTAAAATCCTCACCAAGGGATGAATGGCACCATCCACCGTGAACAAGACGCCCCATCCCAATTACTACAACCAACATAATCCCTGAAACCTTACCCACAGGCCAGTATGTCTTGCAGGAATTTTAGACTCTTTTCCATTGTCTATAACAATCACATGATTCATTTCAAGGAGAGCTAATTTTGTGTTTACTGAACCATTGCACATTTGTGTACAAGCTCAGAAAGTAAAACCAACTATGAATCAGACGTCCAAATTACTATAAATTAATATGCTATTCATTTATTTTGGAGATGTTAATGTCTTGTGCTAGTGATATAGACTGATACTTGCAAGTCATAATGTTCGGGTGGAAAAGATAGAACTGCTTCTATATTCTTTGGCATGAATCAACTTCTTAATAAGTAGTAAGGAAGTGACAGTTTAAAAACCAGTAATATTTTTTGGGTGTGGTGTTGGCTCTTGTGTGTGATAGGACATTTTTCTGCCACCAGTTTAAACCTACAACCTCAAATGTTTAAAGAGTGATGTAAATTTTCTTAAAGGGAAGAACTTAGTGAACATACAACTCTGAACTTTTAAACCCTATAAATGCGACCTCTTTCTGGAAGGGTCTCCACTAATAGACTTGTGTCAAGAATGTTTAGCAGGATCACACTATTTTACCAGTGAGTTTTAAATTACATGGTAGTATCCATTGGGAAGATACAGAGTGGTAAGACAACAAAAGAACAGATAAGCTAAAGGCTGGGGATGGGAGGTGGGAATCAATGATAAGACAGCAGAAGAAAAGTGGTGAAGACCAATGGGGGACTGGAGTGATGCAATGTCAGAGAACACTGACCTTGCATGAACCCAGAGTGAGGAAGAGTTCTGCCCCAGAGCCTGTGGCTTAGCTACTGCTCTGATCGGAGACCTTTGACCCTCTAAACTGCAAGAGAACAATTTCTGTTGTTTCCATAGTATAATTGTAATTTTCAATACCACATTAATTTTCCACTCAATATCCTAAATGTTAAAAACTGAATTTCTGACTCAAGCATATGGCAACATGAACATAGTTATAAAATTGACAGGTTCTAAGGGAAGGCACAACACCATGGTAAGACAGCCTGAGAGTGGCAAGGCATGGTGATGTCTAGGTGAGGAGATTTTGGGAACTAGCTGATAAGGCATTCACAAGAGATGATACCTCAGCCATCTGGAAGAATTCTGTTCCAGTTGATCAACTTCATCTTTTCCATTAAATCCCAGAAGAATCGTGCTAGGAAATGAATGAGAAATTTGCACTGGCCTTATTTTAGTGTTGGAAGGATTTTTTTGTTTCTCATAAGAAATGAAAAGGAAAACACTCTTGAATGAAACTCGGTGGTTGTCATACAGAGACTGTTATCCTGAGAATAAAGCTCAATTAGAGCAAAGTAAACAAAATTTTGTAGAGATGCAGATAGCCAAGGATTTTGCCCTGAAGAGGAATGAAGATTTATCCACATGATAATGTTATAGACTAGGTTTGCATACCAATTAGTTATGTCTTAGCAGAAATTAATAAATACTCCAACAGTATAGGGCAGAATTAGAGTATGGAAAGGAGAATTTGGAACAGAAACATAACTTTTCATTTCATAATTGGCCCTACCTCTTTCTACCTTGCTGTCTCTTTCTAATACAATATTTCATACTTATGTATACTTCATTATCTGAGTGCTAATTTCTTCAATTATTTTGATTATGAAAATTATCTTTTCTTTTTCTAGTTAATAATAATTCTACAGGAACAAAAATATAAGATATGTATCCCTGGTAGATAGCATACAGAAATTGGACACAGGAATCAGACAAGTATAAAATTTTAACAAAGATGGTAAAGTGGAAACAGGCATTTGTAATATTGACGGAAAATGTAGAAGAGGTGTTTTTTTTTTAAAGTTTTGGAACTTCCTCGCTTGTCTGAGAGGCAGAGGAAGGCCTTCCTGAGTCAAATTTCTTCTGCTTCTTTGCTGTGCCAAGTGAATATTACCAGAACTTCTATGCTCATGAGGAGGAATGTGAAGGAAGAACGGAGATTTGTCAAGAAGATGGGAATTGTAAAAGAAATATCATATAATTTCAGGAAACTAATCTGCTTTTTCAATTTAATTTTTCCAGGAAATATATTTCACTCATACTCTTTGCCCTCCTTCAATGCCTTCCACACCCCCCCAACCTCCCCATTTCTTTCCTGCTCTTACTCTCTTCATTTGCTCTCTCTCTTCCTTCTCAAGAAAAGAAAATGCCTTCAGTAAGTATTTTTCCAGGTTATTAGGCTTTTGTCTTGTGTAAATTTGATTTCTGGTTATAGAATAGCTCCTTACCTTGAATGTATAGGCTTTGACAATGTGAGTGGATTCTTAATTTTGTAAACCATATTGTCATTTTTAAGCTTGAGGAGATAGTAAAAGAAAGCATACCATGTCTTAGCTATTTTTTATAAATTGTGATAAAACATCATGACTAATAAAGCAATTTATAAAAGAAGACATTTGCTTTAGGGGGTCATGGTGCCAGAGGGTTAGAGAAGCCATGAAACCATGGTGGAGACAGACAGACAGACAGACATGTTGCTAAAACAGCATCATAATCCACAAAGACAGCATGAGGCAGAGAGAGCCAGAGCTAAGTAAGAATGTCATGGCCTTTTGAGACATCAAAGTACAACCCAACCTTCTCCAACAAACCTATACCTTGTAATCCTTCCCAAAGAGTTGTACCAACAGGGAACAAAGTATTCAAATATATGAACCAGTGGGGGGGGTTCTCATTCAAGCCACCTCACATTATGTATTAATGATATTTAATGAAACAAGCATTTAATATTGTTTTCACTGCTGTGCACTACATATTAGGAAACAGTAGGGAGAAGGTTTAGATGGCCCATAACTGTGGCAGGAAATAATATCTATTGAGTACTTACTGTATGCCAAACTGTATCCAATAGATAGATAATAGATAGATAGATGATAGAGATATAGGTGATGTAAATACATATAGATACAGATGAGCTATTGTTGACAGAGATCTAGATAAATATAGATGTAGATAGAGATTGGATAGAGATAAAGAGACAGATGATAGACAGACAGACAGGTGATAGGTAGATGATAGAGATCTAGAGCGTTTTACTTCATGCTCAAAATAATACTTCAGCTGCATCAGATTGATGCCATTGTGTGGAGAGCATGACAGCAATAACAGAAATTTAAACTGGAGCTAAAAAGTTCTGAGTAACGTGCATCATGTTTCTAATTAGAATCTGATAGACCCAGAATCAATCTGCATGATTGAAAAGCACCTTTGCTCAATGTCTACCCTGCACAAGTCTGTATACCTTCTTACATGCTAATTAACTTTTACTACAGTTCTAATACCTAGTTAAGGAACCTAATCTTGAAATTCTACTCATTTGGTAAAATTCAGTCATTTCTTCATCAGCCTATAACAGCATTATCTAGCTTTCAAGTTAGAAAGTTTTAACTCTTTTCTAGAAGTTTTGTGACAATAAAAGATGATATATTCATATAGTTATTATCTGGATAAACACAGAGACACATGATGTCCTGTCTCTCCCTCCTCTTTCTGTCTCCTACTCCCCTTTTCACTCCCACCTATAAATAAACACCACTCTCACACTCCTGTGGGCACCCTTTGAAACACCTTTCCGTGTTTCTTTACCCTGCCCTTCATCTGTGATTTTTCTTTGTCTTCAGCTCAACTTCAATTCACTAGAACTGTCCATAAGATATAGAATTTGGTCATTTGTATCCAATTTTAAGAGTGCATTGAATCAAGAAGGAATGAGCTGCATGAAAACCTATAGCAAACAGAATTTATTTTCTCCAAAAGGAAAAGCTTCCATTGTGATATAGATCTCCAATGCTTCCCTGAGAGTCAGTGAACATGTTAGTTCTCATTACCTAAAAGATATGTATTACAAGTACAGAGTGTATAATAGATAAATTGTTCAGCACTATTTACATTGTATTTAATCAACACAAAATGACTCAGACACACATGTACAGCTAACTGGATGATTATAGGAACATAAATGTGTTTGGAGTTTAATGGTCAAAATCAGTAGCTCAACCAAGATAAAGAAAGTGTCAAAGACATTGGTAATAATGATAGTTATAGTTGTATATAAGATTTTGCTTGAACTTGAGGTTACAATATAGAACCAATTCCTCCTTCCAGTAACTGGGAAACAACTGACATGTAATAAGTCCTTCTTCTGCACATCCATGCTGCCAAATTAAAGATAATGTTGAGAACTTGAAATCTATGCACTTTATATGAGTGTGTGCTTCTTTCCTTGAGTGTGTTGGGCATGTATGTTACATGAGCTACAAGTGGAGGTCATAGAACAGCCTTTAGGAGACCATCCTCACCTGTGTGATATGCCTTATGCAAGGAGGTCAGAGATTAGCTTTCCGGGGTCCTTTCTTGCTTTCCCACTTTGTTTGAGACAAAGTCTCTTCTCTTCTGTGCACACCAGCATTGCTGACCCAAGAAGGTTCAAAGGCTATCCTGCCTCAGCCTCCATTTCCCTATAGGAACATGGAGATCACAAACATGACCCTTATGCAAAGGCTAGGGATCCAGGTCAGACTTGTGTGGCACATGTTTTCACATATAAAGACATCACCGACATAAGGTCTGTGCAAAACTTAAGTAATTATAATCACTTGGCATATCTTACTAATTTTTCTTCATAATTATAGAGAAATAATCCAAGGTTTTTTGTTTGTTTGTTTTAGTTTTGTTTGTTTATTTTCATGAAAACAGGTTCAAAAATTGACTAGAAAATATTGACTATATTCTGCTGTAATGTTTGAACAGGTAATATGCATGGATTTTTCTAAGTAATAAGGCAATAAAAATGTACAAAAATTGCAATTGAACTCTTTTGACATAGTTAAAATTAATGGTGATGGTGATTTATGTGAGATATTTTAATATTTTTTCTTGTTCCTCTTTGGATACATGTCAGTAATCTTATAATATTTCACTTTCTCTAGACTTCTCAACTTCTTTTCCTACATAAACAATTTTCTAACTTTAAAACTTATACATGTTAAGCATTTTCTGTGAACCCTGAAATTTCTCCTCCTTATATGCACATTTGTACACATACTTTCCCTAAAAATATAGGAAGCAAAACAACATTGTACAGATGTCCACTCTGTCACCATGCTTTTAAAAAAGACTCTATTAGATATTCAGCAAACTCTGAACTCCCCTTTCAAGGATAAATTAAAAAAAAAAACAAAGCAAAACAAAGGAACAAAAATGAAACTTCTTTTATTTTCCTGAGTGGGCAGTAATAAATGAATCCACAATGGTAGGAGGCCCCTTTGTCCCTTGCTAGGTTTAATGGTTTAGGATAGGATGAGTTGAGAAACCGCCATGGCTGATGGGTAAAGGATGAGACCGGGGAATGTGAGTGTTCTAGTCCTTAGCACTGCTAAAACAGCCATTAATCACGTGTTAACCTTACTGTTTCTAATCATAAGCAAGAGGGCAGCACAGCAGAAATGAGCCTTCTTGTTAGAATTATTCATTTGAGAATCAGTCAACCACAGGCTTCCCTGACATCTAAAAGGCTGAGCGAACAGTGGGTGATTGCTCAGGAAATTTATGAGACCGACATGAGTATTTTTCACATCCCACAAAAGAAATACAACGAATGCTTTGCTGACAAAGCTCTAGTCATTACAGATTTTATATTCCAGTTTACTGAGCAGGGAGTTCTCTGAGGCAGATGGCTTGCTTCATCACGGAAGCTTTCTCAAGGATGGATCACTTAGAGAAAACTACAGAGCTGTACTTTCATCCCGACTCTGCAATAGGCTGTTGGACCTTGGCAAAGGTATTTTATTTTTCTGAGGGTTTTTTTTAACTTTTACTTTCCTCTATTTATCCAGCATTTTTTTTTCTTTGAGTAAATAGTATTTAAGTGTTGTCTATATGTCAGCGACTGTGGTAGGTACTAGAAGGATTATTTTTAAAAAATGAAAGAAAGAATAACGAAAGGTTCCTTTCATCAGAGTGAACAAGGGTCCTCAGCAAAAATACTGTTATTAGTTACCATTGTCCTGAATCTTCCTGGTAATACCCTTTAGGAAAGAACATTCTGGAAGGACTCTTCCAAGTTTCCTTCTCAACCAGTAATGTTAATAAACCTACCCACCTGGAATTCTGCAAGAAATAGCCACCCAGTAAAAGAGGAGGTCACAGCCTTCTGAACAGGGGTGGGTATTGGTTACTAAGTGCAGAATACTTTAGTTTTCAGACCTCCCTATACACCCATATAAAACCTATGAACACCTAGACACTTGAGTCCTATCTCCTTCTTACCAGTATGGAGATGATTCGAGGCTTCACTCAGTAAAGAAAGCTATGGGTAATAGCATTATCACACAATGATTGTCTGCACTACACATGGATAAACAGTCAGTTCTTGTCCCTTATGGGCATTTAGGTATATTTTTTCCTTGTTATGACAGTTTGTGCCTTAACACACAAACACACACACACACACACACACACACACACACACAAAATTTGTGATAAGCAGCACAGGTCACCCTCTATTTGTTCTCTTGAATTCTTGAATCCTGGAATGGATACATGCTATAAGAGCCATCGATGAAAAATATGTTTTGCACACCTTGGAAATTACTATTTTATTACTCAAACATATCTCTTTAATTCTACTTCTCTGTTTTCTTATTTTTATTTTGAGCCAAATTATCCCATAATCACACTGTAATATTAACCGTATAGACTTACAAAGGAAAAACAAAACAAAACATTGCCCTGTGTATTACTAACCTATTTCAAATAACACCCAGTAAAAGAAAATTATTGAACAATAACCAAACAATTAAAGCATCCTCTTGGAGAACTGTATTTCTATTGGGGCCTTTCCCAGCACCTTTGCTTAGCCTTCTGTATTGGGAGCACACAGGTAATTTGAATATTTCATAAAGTTTTGAAAAAATATTGGGACTAATCCTACATATGCTCTAATTTTACAGTACCCAAAACAATGCATATTCTAAGTGTTTAGTCAGTGTTTTAAATACATCCCTCGTGTTGTGTAACCACCATTGCACCAACCTCCCCTTTCTGTCTTATAGGATGAGCAGGATACCTTACATATTGAACACCTTCATTATTCACTGACCTGCCCCATACTCTGTTCCTGTCCTCACCTTGGAAACCACCACACCACTTCACACCATTTCACTTCCTTTAAGTCCCCAGGCTCCTCCCCTGTTTGCTTTAGTAACTCTATTTTTTCAAGGACACACAAAGCATATACTTGTGGGCACAGTATCCTAAAATGTATACTCAATGTTCAACAATTGAATTAGAGTAAGTATCATTTCCATCTCCTGGAATATCTTTGACTCAGTGTAACCCCTTAATCCATCTCCTGTACTTATTTTGAATGTATAATTAATGCTTAATATAGTTATATTTTCCATACTGTGCCCATACTATTTTCCATACTGTGCCCAGGACTATTCTCTATCTGACTGTGTTTATTATCCATTTTCTGGTCTTTCTCTATCCCCCTCATTGCTTCACTTCCCAACTTTTATCCCATTGTCTGCTTCACTGGGATTAAATGTTTAATTTCCAAAATGGAGTAGCACGTCACTGAAAACATGTAATTTTGCTTTTTGTGTTTATCTTTTGTGGCAAGGCATCCTTCAGATTCACTGGCATGCCACCATATGTCAGTATTTTTCTTACTTTTTAATGTTGAACTGAATTCTCCAAGCTTTAGCTACTGCTGTGAAAACATGGACCCACATGTATATTTGAAAGTCTGCTCTGCTCTGTGGGTTCTACAGTCATAAGTTGAGTCACTCTATCACATAAAGAAAATCTCTTTTAAAAATTTAGTAGCAATAGTCTGTTTTCTATTGCAAATATTCTGCTTCACATTGCTGCTCAAGGTGGAATCCAATTTTGCTACTGTTTGTGAGTACTTACTATCTTTTAAAATATAAACCATAAAACTATAAATTCACCACTTTGGTTATCTTAGAGTTAAGATCTCTGGTTATTAGTAATTCTAAACACTTCATTATACACTTTTATGTCTTTGGAGAAAAATATTCAACCATTTTTTATATCTTTGAATCATTCTTCTCTTTGTTGTTGAATATCTGGATATTATTCTTTTATCAGATATAAAATTTTAAAGCTTTCCTCAATACTACTTTATTGTTTTTGCTTTATATCTCTTGATAGTTTCTCCTGGTCCACAACTAAAATTATTCTCCATCCTGTTTGCCCACATTTTCTTCTGTTGACTGTGTGGTTGACATGATGCCCAGAATACCATTGGCAGTTGATATCATGTAGCTTTTGCCTTATATTTTCCTCTATTGGCCATTACAATGAAGCTATGATCCAACCTGAGATAATTGTATATTATCTAACCTATGGGCCCACGTCTTGCATTCAATTGTCCTACCACCCCTTTTGAGCCTATCTTTTCCTTCACTGATTTGTCATAATGCTTTTGTTTGAAATCATTTGCCCCATGTATGGGTTTACTCCTTGGTTCCTATAACGTCATAAGGACTTTACAAACTAGAACCCATGGCTCTTCCAACTTGTTTTGCCACACTTCCATGGGCATGAAGATTGCTTTGAAATCACACTTGCACGTCATAGCAATCTTTCTATCTTGCAAATAGGTCACAGGAATTTTGATGGGGATCACACTGGAACCACACATATCTCTTTCATAGTACTGGCATCTTAAGAATATCACATTTACCAATTAATTAAGTGAGAAATATTTCTATTTATCTGTATTTAATTCCATTTTCTTCAATAATCATTTGTATTTTTTCTTTGTATATATCATTTTTCACCTTAGCTAATTCATTAATGTTTAATGGCTTTGATCATATTATAAGTGGAATTACTTATATATTTTTGTTTTCAATTTATTTCATTTCTAGTGTGTAAAATTTAGCAGTGCTTTTCTGTGTTAAGCATAGGTTTCTAATTCATTAACATTATTGACTAACTCCTCTAGATATTTCTTGCTTTTTGTTATTTTATGTATACAGGGTCATGTGATGGAGCAAAGGAGAAATCTCACTTCTTTTCTTCTAGTTTTAAATTTTCAAATTTTTTCCTGCTTTTGTTAGAAATAAGCATTGTAGCCTTCTAACAATAAGACAGGAAAAAGTGTTCAGTTTTCACAAATGAGTAGAAAATCATCTGGGTACTTTTATGTGTGACCCTTATTTTCTTGAGATAGTTTGTTAAATTATTTTATTATATATGTATGAATGTTTTGCCCGAATATATGTCTGTGCACCATGCATGTACTTGAGGCCCACAAATGCTAAAAGAGGCAAAAGATCTCCTGGATTAGAGTAACCAGTGTCTGTTATACTCCCTTTGTCATTCTGTAAATATATGTCTTTTCTTATTGAGACTAGACTCTCACACAGTATATCCAATTATAGTTTTCTCTTCTTCTTCTCTTCATGTTCTTCCCTACCTCCCCTCTTGTGTGGATCTACTCCCTTTCCATCTCTCACTAGGAAAAGATCTATACCAATATGCATGAAGGTAGAGAAAAATAAATGGTATTTATATGATCTGGACTAGTTTTTAAGTACAATTTACTGGCGGCAACTTAATACTGATGTCTTAGTCCTTATGCTGACTTGTACATGGCTGTCTCTGAATCCATGCACTGCTGAGTGGTGAGCTGTTTGTTTTCCTCATTTCTGGAAGGAGAACCAACAATGAGTTTTGTAGGGTCCACAGCAAAGATAGGTGTAATTAAAGCTTTCAGAGGTCAGCTTCTCTCACAGCAAGTGGCCTAAATTAGACTCCAGTTAATAGGCTAAAATCTATCATTCCTCTAGGTTTTATCACTGTCTCTCTTCATGCCTTCTCTTCTCTACGATTGTCTGTTATAGCTTCTCCCTCCTGCCCCTGAATGGTAAAAGAATAGGTGCAGAGATAAACAAAGATGAGACAGAACAGTAGGAAAGGGAGTATGATGGAAAGAAGAGAGCATGAGGTGTTATAAAAACACACACTGCTTCTTTGTGTGCCTATATGAATTCATATTCATTAATTTGTTTATATGGTGAGGAGTCCATATAACTGACTTTTTAAACCGTCATAATGACTTGTTCATGTTAATTTATTAAAGGGAATATATTTGTATTTTTTTTTATTAATTCAGTCCGTACATGGTCATTGACAATTCTTACCCCATTTTTTTTAGTTATTTTGAGTTATATGAATGAAGAAAACCTTTGTGTGTTTTTATTCTGTGTCTACCTAATTCCGCTATGGACAGTTTTGTTGAGAAAACATTTCATTAAGTATGGCACATGTAAGCCCTGCACAGTGCTGTGGAATCTGAGCATTTCCTCATATTTCTTCCTGACTCCCAGGTCTCTCTGCCAAATCACACCCCACCAGCTAAGTGGGAAAGAGAAGTTTACCCTATCCTCCAGCAGGGTTATGAGAGAAGACCAAAACTTGTAGTCCCTCAAGGGATCACCAAAGGATTCACATGGCTTTTCAGTCCTACTTGTATCTCCTCTGGCTTGAATGATCAGAATAAATTGCCCAGCTCACTCTTGATTAAATAAGACTGAACCTTCCTCTGTCTGTCTATTTTACAACACTCATGAGACAATTGAAAAAAATTGGTCATTGACAACGTAAAAATAGTAAACACAAAAACATATTTTTTTCTTGAATTCTAGAAGTTACCACAAAAAATATGCCACATTACTGAAGGCAGGGTAATAAGAAATTTGTCCCCAGACTAGTTCTAAAACAATACAAGACCACTAAATTATCCATCAGAGAAAATAGAGATGACTCTATATGAAAGAATATATTTAATCGATGTTCCTTTCCCTTTTGGCTCTTATACAAACTGTATGTTACAATAATTTTTTCATCTTAGTCGTACTGTATCTCCTCAAATGGGGCCCTTGTGATATTTGCATGTACAACTACAGTATCATCTGACATATACCCGCTAAAAACATACTTTTTATTTTTTCTTGACTCTACCTTTCTGAAGTATCAAAATTCCAAAATCAGTATTCGAAATTTGCTTATATTTACTATCTACTACTTAACAACAACAGCAACAAAGAAAACAAAAGGAACACATTGTACAAAGAACAAAGACTTGGAGCCTTGAAGTTAGACATCATCTTACCATTGACTTAAAAAGAAGGTTTCTACCCATCTATTAAAGTAGTGCTTCTTCCAACCAGAGCTTCCAGGGACTAAGCCACTACCTAAGGACTATACATGGACTGACCCTGGGCTCCGACCTCATAGGTAGCAATGAATAGCCTAGTAAGAGCACCAGTGGAAGGGGAAGCCCTTGGTCCTGCTAAGACTGAACCCCAAGTGAACGTGATTGTTGGGGAGAGGGTGGCAATGGGGGGAGGATGGGGAGGGGAACACCCATAAAGAAGTGGAGGGGGAGGGGTTAGGGGGATGTTTTCCCGGAAACCGGGAAAGGGAATAACACTCGAAATGTAAATAAGAAACACTCAAGTTAATAAAAAAAAAAAAAAAGAAGTTCTTCTTCCCCATTGACCTCTTCATTTTCTGGTTGAGTTATACTTCAAGAAGAAAATAAAAATTATGTCTGGCGTGGGGCATGACTGTATATATATGAAAGGATATTTCTACAATAAATAATATAAGAGTAGATATTTGCTTTGATTAAATATTACACATTTATATACATATGTTAAAAATGCCATACTCACCATGGATATAGTACTATGAGCCAATTAAAAGTATTTTCTAAGTAGCCGGCTACACACTAGATTAAATTTAAGATTAAGTAAAATTAAGAATGTACTAATAAGGAACTCAGCCATCCCACAAGGTTGTTAATACTTATATGAAAAGAAGAATTTGACAGAGATGGACTGGGAAGCTGTTGCCTTTGTCTTCAAATTTTCATGCTAAAAGGAACAATGCTTTAGCCATTAAGAACATCATCTCGACTTGCTTCTTATACTCTTTTACCTCAGCATTTGATCATCCAAGAACTCAATGAAAATTTAGCATCCTTACAAGACCTCATTGACTTCCTTGTATTTAGTTCTGTTTTTTTTTTTTGAAGATTTCAACAGTTTTCATTTCTTCATTAAGAGTTATCAGACTAACAAAATATTTGGAAACGTTATATTGAAACCTACTAGTTTAGAACACACACACACACACACGCACACACGCACACACACACACACATACACACACACACACACACACACACAGCATACACCTCTATTAAACACCCAAGCTATCAAAAGAGAGACAAAACTGCATCCCTTACTTTGGAGTTTCTGTCGAGAATGCTTTCAACAACTCCCCAAACATTACACACTATTGTCAAAGTTTTTGACTACTCTCCAAAACATGCTAGTAAGACCTAATTGCTGAAGAAGCAGATATCTGAGCAATAGACCATGGAGAAATCGAACTCGTTCTGACCTGGAAGCTTCATCCGTGCTAGCATTCACAGTACTGGAAGGTGCTGTGCGTGCTACCAGATGCACAAACTGATCATGAGTCTTACCCTGCTGTGACCCTAGATTCGACAGACAACCCAATTTCCTTATCCTAAAGTATACTTCCTTGTACTTATCAGTTCATAAAAGAGGAAACCCAAGACGCCATGCTATCTTTCCTTTTCCTTCCTGCATATTCACATTTCAGTCTTCTGCATTCGTAGCTAAGTTACCATGGAGCATCCACAGCCCCCTCTGTGTAGAAGACATTTACAATATTTCTAAGTCTCACATTTATTGACCTAACCAGTGTTTGCTATGTGCTATCTACTGAGCACTAAACAATTCTTTTTGTCTCTTTTCATCAGACTTTCTTACTGACAGTAGACCTTGAACGATTATAAATTATATACTATAATGTTATATCTTATTCTCAAATAAATCCCCATAGTAACTAAAAGAGTGTTTGGTATCTATAAGACTGGCTAAAGAACAGACCATGTCATAATCTGACTTTTAATTATACAGTATTCCTGGAGAAGAAAAAATAAGTCTTTATTAGAGACTGGTCTGAATTAGGTTTTAATTAAATTCACAAAGGAATGCATATAACGAAGTAGCATTGAGTGTATTATAGAAATTGCTTTTTCTTCCAGTATGAATTGCTTGCCCTTTTAGAGACCAATGCTGTCTATCAGTTGTATTTACTCTCCACCCATTGCACTTAATTTAAAAGTTCACATCTGATAGAGTCAAAGGTATTCAGGAAGACTTAGTCTCACAGCGATCCAGTGGCCTCCATTGTGTGGTGGTGGAAGCCCTGGTCCTTTGCGAGGAGCAGGTGTTTGCATGAGGAAACAGCTACCATTCTGATTTTCTCTAATTGACTTCTTGGCTGGGTTGATCAAGAATGGAAAAGATAGAAAATCATGGAATCTTGGCCCTGGCAAGCATTTGGCATGGATGGGGCCACGGAGTAAAGTCCATAATCTCTCATGAATAAAAGACTCTGGGCTGTCAATCTGGCACAGGGCATTGACATTTAATTTCCACAGAATATTAATTAACAATGACGAACTTCTCCACATTGCCTTTTGCTACCAAGTACAGCTTCCTGGTTTATCCCTGAGTCCCAGAAAGCAACATCCATCTCTAACCTACAGACAAGATTTAACACAGGCTCTTAGAATAATGGGTCACCCATGTCTCTTGGGAAGAACACCAAGACTTCTTCCGATAACCAGCCCCTTGTCTTTACAACCCTATGATCAATAAATGTGCATTTAACACCACCTCTCATGATACTCAAGTGATAATGGGCAAAGTCATTTATTTGTGCATGCTGAGAGCCATTAAGTATTTCTTCAGCTTCCTTCATTCCAAATCGAATTTTTGTAAAAGAAAGGGTGATCAGTCAAATATTTACAAAAAAAAATGTCTGTCCAATACTGCGAAACATGTGAACTCACATAATATCCATAACTAAAAATAATTCCCAAGGAAGTCTACCAAGATCCAAATCCCTCTTGCATGATTAAATCACATTAAATTCAAATGAGGAAACTGCCACACTTTATTTGCAGAGACAATTGATACATTTGTCAGGCCTATGTATCTGCAACATTCCTTCAAATAGCAAAAAAATAAAATAAATTTATTGTCATAATTGTCATTAAGCATATTCCTGAACAATGGGGTCTGACCACAATTAATGATTAATTCATTTGGAATTCATTATGCTAATAGTAAATGTGTTTAACGCATTTGATGCTTCCATAGTGGCAGGGATTCTCAGCCATTCTTTTGTATTTTGCTGATTTTAAACATTAAAAGCTCTGAGCATGTGCAAGAAAATGGTTCCACATTGCCCTCTAGCGGCACACTGATGAAAAACAATTTCTTGTAAATTGTAGGGGAGAACATTCTTGGTTCTTAGCACACTCTAAAAGTATCTTGAGCCCAAGAAACATTCAAACTCTCTGTCCACATACAAAAAGATATTACTAACCCCCCTTCTTCCCCATAACTTTGCCAACAAACGATTAACAAGTTTATCTTCCTTGTGCAGGCACATTCATGGATCAAGCCTAGCGTACAGGGGGAAAAGAAAACCCTATTGTTTCCTCAGTAGGTCCGGAATGTAGACAAAAAGCCAGAGAGCCTCAAAGCTGGATCTCAGAGGGCAGATTGTAATGCCGGAGATGTTTAAAGAAGCAAGTGATTATACTGCCAGACAGAAGCCAAAAGAAAACACAAGGTTCCTTTTTACCGCCATGCTCCAAGTGACCCCAATGCCCTCTAGTAGACTTATTTCTTAGAGACTCACGGTCCCTTTCAGGATTGGCTCAACAATGCTTGTGGACAGAACCCCTTTATATAAAGGACGTAAAGTTACACTCAATCTCCTGAACATAGTAGGTCTAAATTCTTGGGAATCTATTTTGCCAGTAGGAGTTCACTTAAATATCCTACAAATATTTAAAGGGTTACCATTTTCACACAAACGTCCAGGTTTGTGTAGAAAGTTACACAAAGCTGACTGCCTTCTACGGACTAATGGCATCCTTAAACTGAAGGATTGTTTAATTCTCAGCTCCTAAACATCTTTCTACCCTATGATCTTTCATGCAGTAACCGAGTTTGGCTTACTCTCCGTTGCTAATTAGACAAAAGGAAACCATTCCAAAAGCAGTTTCAGGCAAACGAACGGCTCCAGATCTTGTGTGTGCGAATATAAAAACCCTGCTTCTATTTTCATGCCCTTGGTAAACACCAAGATAAATACAAGTGTAGAGGTGTACAAAGTTGAGCTAAATTAAGCATTAACCAGAAAGGCCATTTCCTATTGCGTCAGGTGAATGAATACCAAAGATCAATGTTTATGCTTCAATGTGTAGATTAATTTGTATGTCTGAAATAAGGAATTGTAGTATCTTCTGCCATAACTAGTATCTTCTAGCATAGGAAAGAAGTTCCTTTCTACCTTATCTACATGTTTTTTCAGCATTCCCCATGTTTTCTTGAAATATTTTTACGTTCTACGATCCCTTTTAGGATATTTAAGTGAACTCCTACTGGCAAAATAGATTCCCAAGAATTTAGACCTACTATGTTCAGGAGATTGAGTGTAACTTTACGTTCTTTATATAAAGGGGTTCTGTCCACAAGCATTGTCGAGCCAATCCTGAAAGGGACCGTGAGTCTCTAAGAAATAAGTCTACTAGAGGGCATTGGGGTCACTTGGAGCATGGCGGTAAAAAGGAACCTTGTGTTTCCTACAGACCATCTTCTTCCACAAGCCCTACTTCAGAGTAAATTTCTACTGCAAATCCTTCCCATGTGACCCTATCCTTCATGAACATTACTGCCCTCTAATCACAGGTGACATTCAGAAAGCACATTGTATATTTTATTGCTTAAATTTATGTAGTATTTCTTTTCCCCCTGTTTAGAATTAACTTACTAGGATAAGATTAATGTTTTACAACCAATCTTGAATCCCAAAGAACACCTGATATTTGATTATTGATTACTTTCTTAAAGGTAAACTAATTTGACAACACATGGACAAACACACACACACACATACACACACACACACACACACACACACACACACACACACACATGTTTTTCATTTCAAGTAGGAGCTATTTGTTCCATAGAGGTCAAAGTGCTGTATAAGGTATGGCCTACTTCACTCTTCTTGCTATAATGTAGCTTTAGAGACATTGTTATTTTGAATGTTAGCATCTTTAACATATGCATTTAAATTACATTCAAACCTTATGAAGATCTAATACATTTTCAAAAATCACCATTAAATATGAACTCACTCACTGTAAGGCATCATCACAGTTGTATAAACACTTTGGCACAGAAATAGAAGCATGATACGTGTCGTTGCATGTATGCTTTTAACTGGCTTCAGCATGTTTCTCGGCTGTTTGCGGTGCTCTGGCAGCTAGAGGCTAGACCCCTGGGGCAAGACTTTAGAGATCAATAATAACTTTGGTAAGAGATACTGAGTGCATGGTTGTTTCTCTTTGTTTTATCTGGGAAATGATGAATATTCAAATCGTAGATTAATTCCTTGAGACTGTGGAATTGGAATATTCCACTTGGCTCATTCAATTTTTCTTCCAGGAAGGTTTAAAGGGATGCTCTTGCTTTTGGTAATCCTCACACAATGTCCAGTTATAAAACAATGTGATTAAAGCTCATTTCCTTATCAATTTTCAAGATAATAATGTGGTTATCTGTCAATTTCAGAACTGGACAACTTTTATCTTTAAAATACGTCTATAAATGAGTACATTCATATATACTTCTGGGTATTGATATATTGAAGCTCCTTGTTTTAACTATCTTTGTGATCATTGGAATGTTATATAAAGTAATTCTTGTATCTTTTGACTGACGATCTTCATTGTCATTGACTGGCTTCTCCCTTTCTAGTTTGTCAGAATGGTTAAAACTCAGTTGTCATGTTTCCATCTTAAAACTTTGGATCATGAGTTCTATAAAAGCACTTACTAGATACAGTAGGAAACATTTTATACAGCTGCGGCCCACACCCTAGGCTTGCTTCATACTATCAGTCAGTACTTCTCAACTTCTTAAGTAGATAGATCCTGACAGATATAAAAATCTTTTATAAAATTTGAACCATTTTTGTAATTCAAATTAAGAACATGAGACCTTAACCATTCTGTTTTAAATCTATGTGGCCCTCCATCTCTACCAAGTCTCTGGCCTTCAAGGACACAGCGGATGCAAAATTGTAACCCTCATATTTGTTCGTTGCTTTATTTATGTCTTGCTTGCCTTAGAATGACAACAACAAAAGGTCCTACCTCATAAAAATCACTCAGTTGTTTCTTGCATAAAGACCACTATGGTGATCCATTGATTCTTGTATCATTATAGTATCAGAGCATGAAGCCATTACAAAGTAAAATCTCTCCTGTCACTTTGCTTTAGTTCGTTGATTTTATTACTCAGAGGCTAGCTTCCTGGTCACAGTTGGCTCTGGTCATTTTGGATGTCTAAACCTTATTTTCTATTAGTTCTGATGGTCAGCAAAATGATATACAATGGTTAGAAATGAGTAACAGTTTGATTAGTCTCCTCCATTGCATTCATAACTAACTTTGACTAGACAATCCTTTAGTAATATTTTCTTATATAGAATAAAATAGAAATTTTATTTCATAAACTATTTCCATAATTAGAATTGATAATGATCTAATTTTACCCTCAATGAATCATATATCCCTTTTATCTACATTCTTCAATTAAATAAACAAAACAACATGTATCTCTCTGTATTTATGTTCATGTGTGATTTTCTTCTTTAAGGAATCCACTTAGTATATTTGAGTTCTGCACACACCAACTTTCATATTGAATTCCTTCTTCCACACATTTTCGTTCTCTCATGTTTTCTTCTTCTCTTGATTTTGCTTTCCATTTCCCCCGTCGATGTTGTTCATTGAATCACCCTTCATTTCTCTCATACTTACTCCTCCCTCTGTATCTGGTTATATTTTTGGTACCTTGGTATGACGAAAACCATGAACAAATACATCTGGAGGGGAGGTTTATTTCAATATATACTTCCTGGTCTCAATTCATCATTGAGGAAAGTCAGAGTAGAAACTGAAGCAGTAATCTGAAGCATAAACCATGAATGAATGAATGCTGTTTGCTAACTGGTTCTCAGGTTCCTGCTCAGCTATCTTTCTCATACAACCCAGTCTCACGGGCATGGATTTTATTGCCTCCCAGCATAGCCTGGTTCCTCCCAAGGGTGGCTACTCCCATGTCAATCACCAGTAAAGGCAGTCTCACAGACATAAGCACATGAAAATTTGACCTGGCCAGTTTTCAGTTAAAATTCCCTCTTCTCAGGTGCCTTAATGTTGTGTCAAGTTGATATAATTTAACTATAATTGGTCCTGTCCTGGAGTGGATCTCTCGCAGGTCAGTTTCAAGTGTCTGTATTTGTTCTTTAATCTAATATGCTCTGCCTTCTTCAGTACCTGACAGTTCCTTAGGATCATCCTGATTTCCAGTCTGATGCCCATTTTTGATTTAACTGACGCAGAATGGCTGACACTTGGTACCTTGGGCAATCTGCTGGGAACTAAAAAAAAAAAAACTAAAAAAAATGTATTTTAGAGTTTGCAGATAAGCATCAGTCATCACCCACCCTGTACAGAGTGGCTAATGCTCTAAGTTCGCTACCCTCTTGTGCATTTAATGCTCAAACGAAGATTCAGGAAGATCGAAAGCCTGTTTCCATTAGAGCTGGTTGTTCCCAGAATCCAACACACTCATTTTCAAACATCAATTTATTTAAAAGATTATATTAAATTTGTTTTCAGGAGATGTTCACCGTGAGCATTTCAATTCAATAATTCATATGTCCAACTGTTTCTGTTTTCCTCTAGAGTCGAGTTCTCATTATGTAATCTCCTTAAAAGCTTTCAACAATGCTGGAGAAGGTGTCCCTCTCTACGAAAGTGCCACCACCCGTTCCATAACAGGTATGCACCCAACATCAATCCTCTTGTGACAAGGTAGTCAGTGCTTGGATTATGGTAAGGAAGAGCAAATTTTTAAAAATAGAATAAAATACAAAAGAAAATATTAAAATGACTATATAAAATTATCACAAACATATGCATGCATATGTATACAATATATCTTAATCCTTTGGTTCCCAAAAGAATTAGGATTCATTCTATACATTAGTATGTGGACTTATAGAATTCAGCTCTTGCATTTCTAATCATCCAGATGTGATTCTTCATTCTATTAACCAGTTTGTCATTTAACACTCACATTTGAGTGGAGGATATGTGATCTAAGACTCTAAATGTCCAATGGGTATTCATTTCTCTCAATGTAATCCTTCAGATAAGTGACAAGGATAAACTGATTAGATTAGGCTAGATTACAAAGAAGAATTATGAATTAGGCCATAGGTAACCGGTCCAGTGGATAAATAAGAGACTGGCTGATACAAAGAATATTTGCCTCAAGAATGGCTACAGGAGTTAAACTTGTTTGGCAGCAAACAAGACCAAAATGGGGGAAGACATGAGACACTGTTAACATGGCAAGACCTAAGTCATGGCTGATGGCTTGTTGTCAATAATACTGGGTTTATGCAAGAATGGAATATGCATCATGTTTGTGACCACCAGAAAAATTAAATCATCATTTTGCTCCTAACAATTTGTTCCCAAACACTTGCCTAAATCCTGGACCAAAAAAAAAAGTTGTATCTTCAATTAATATTTTGCGCCCTCCCTTTTCACAAATCTACATCCTTCATCCTTCATTTGATTGACCGTCAATTTTCACTTTAATTAGAATGAAGTGTTTAAGAGATCAAGCTCCAAATTTGATACTAAACATCAAAAAGCAAATGATTACTGGAGTATGAATTCCAGATGAGGATACATAAATGGCCGAAGGATAAATCCTGAGATCTTTTTACTTTTTCTGCTGCCTAGATTTACATAACTTTATATTTGCTTTTCAAGCTCACAAGGGCCATTCACGGAGTATCCTGAGAATTTTTTCACTACCCCTGTCTCACAGACTGTCCAAAAACTGAGGCTATGTGGAAAATAGCAGGATCCTCTGGCTATACCTAGGATCCCTCTGGTTGGCCTTAGGTATGTCCTCCCCGTCCTGGTCCTGAGACCTTGTTGTCAAGGTGACAGTAAGCTATAGTCAGCTGACATAAAATTCCACCAAAAACATTCTTTCAAAGATGTTCCATTACTAATAACAAAATTAAGTCCCACAAATAGGGACTGCCGTGGGTAGGGATGAAAGCCCATTTTTCAATAGAAAGTAACAATAGCAAAGGGGCAGAGTTCAGATAAACGGAAGGTAAGCTGTGCGGAAGGAAGCATCTGTGGTATTAACATCTTTCCTGTGGCCTTTGCTGTCAGTTTTTAATTCTTAGCATATGGCACGCCACCATGTTTTCTCAAACGCCAGCGATCCGTAACACAGGTTTTATTTTCCTGTAACAATTCCGATTCTAATGGGGCTGCGAAACGAAGTGATACCAAAGTTGGAAATTGTGTCAGGAAATTTCTTCTCGAAGAAAAGACAGTAATGGGCTGTAAAGGGATGTTTGAAGCAGCCATTTCGCAATAAAGAATAAACCTTTACCTGGAAGTAGAATGATTTTTATGCTTCCGCACTGCATGGAGGATAAAAAGCAAACCAAAGGAATCAGAGGCCACGGCTCTGATTGAATCTTGCATTTATAAATGTGTCATATTGTCATGTAAGAACCATTTTTTAGCTTTGAGTTGTTGCCAAGCATTCCCATGAGAAGTCTTGGAAAAATCCAGCAAAAAGCATACACAAAATGTATCAAAGACAATGAAAGCATTAGGCTAACATAAGCGCCCGGCCCTGGAGCATTCTAAATGCTGTGCCAGTAGCCTTTGGTGAACTCCATGGCCTTTTCTCAGACTGGGAATATCAGTTCAAGCTACTGAAACTTTCACCTTGGTCCCACACAGGAAAACTCTTTTTCCACCAAGGGCTTTCTTACTGTTACTGTAAGAACAAGTTGTTTTCTACCTGGAGAAGGGAAAGGTGCAGAGAATAATCAGAGGTTAATGAAGAACATTCTTTGACTTAATTAATGTATTCTTAACCATTTTAGCAAGGCTTAAAGAAAGTATAATCCAGTTGAAAACTATTATTGACTTTAAAGCCAATTTCAAACAAATATCTAAAGTTTCAGGATGCTATCAAAATATGTTAGGAACTCACTTTTAATGCATATATATGTGTATATATATACATATATATGTAAATATATGCAGTTCAGATAAATGGAAGGTAAGCTGTACAGAAGAAAGATTATACACACACACACACACACACACACATACACATATATGCTGACATACACACATACTTCTTCATATACCTCTGAAATCCAGCAGCATATAAGGCATCCTAACACAAAAAGAAACATTAAAGAACAGTTTAGTAGCAAAATCGTGCTTATATCCAATGTCTCAAAGATGTTTTGAGCAGAATAGAAAAGAGCACTTGCAGTTTGTGTAGCATATATTCCCACTGTAGTTTTCTATCTCCTCGAATGCTCTTCTCTGCCTTAGATGCAGCATGTCTCATCTTTCCCTTACAGTGGGGACCGAGCTCTTAGCGCCATGGGAAGTTTTGACATCGTCTGCCATAAAAAGTGAACAAATGCTTAAATAATTATTTATTTAATTCAAGTTGGTATCATCCACAGAACACGTGGCTATTAATTTATGCAGCATAGTTCTATGGGGATGGGCAAGGAAAAATAGTGGAAATAAGTCGCGTTCCCTAAGAAAGGAAATAAGACTTGGTCATTGGCAAAATTTTATGGGTCACATTAGGCCCACAAATAATTCACAACAGACAATACTGCGTTAATACAATAGACTCCTTTTGTAACTGATTCTCGAATACTCAGTAAATATTAGCCATGAACAGTTGTGTTTTCCAAAATCGTAAGTAGATACGTGGAATGTTAGAATGTCCTGTCATAGGAGTAGTTGATCAGCTTTATAAATAATGTAGAGGAGACTCCACGCTTACACAAAGTGCAGCAAAGAAGTAATATAAGTGGTAGCCATGATGCAGATGAGTCAAAAATAAGTCAGACACTGAACTACTCCTCCTCTATTCATAAAATTCCTTTTCAAAAGTCAGACAAGAGGAGAACATACTTCAATTTGGCAAGCTCATCTTTTCCTGCCCCACAAACCAAGTGGATGGTTCTAATCCTTGTAGCGACTGCTGTGTTCTCTATTCTCTCTTTGTCATTTCATAAATTCATTTGGCTTTAAAGGAGCCCTTCATGAAAAGAGACATCAAAAGAAAAACAAAATCCTGGGCTCTGTCGGTAAATTTGAATCCAAAACCTCACCCCCTCCTCTCCCCTTCCCCTTTCCCTCCCTCATGTCCCTCTCCCTTTCCCTCTGCCCCTCTCTCCTTCCTTTTGGCTCTTTTTCTTTTGGCTTGTTTTTTCAGTTTTTCAAAAAAATATTTTCTCCAAACCATAGTCCAGGAACATGTTTCATAATTTATGGGAAATCCAAATGATACATAGGCGCATGGGAATTTGAAATCCAAGGGACAGAGGAAGTAATCAACAGAGGAGCCAACAACCACCCAGCTCTAAACTTTGCTATTTAAAAATAAATGAATAGATAAATTTTAAAAGTTTCTGCAGACATTCTTCTTCATTTTATCTGACCTCATTCCTTTGAATGACATCAATTGTCCAGGCTTAGCTTTACACTGTCGGACCTAAAAGTTTTGTTAGTGCGATTCCTTGCTGGGTTATGCAAAGGTCAGTTTTGATTTCAAAGCTGTTATCTATGAATTGGAATGTCTCCAAATGGAATGACTACCCTTGCCACAAAGCATGTTTCTGATTTTGCTTGTCGTAACTTAGCAAAAGTGTAAGGGTGTTTTGGAGAATTTTGCACCACAGTCTTCAACACCAATCACGTTATCGATCCGAGCCTGTGCGACGCTCAACGGAAATCTCATTCTGAAGGAAGTTAATTTGTCTTCCTCCCCAGTGGTGTGCGTTCTTTCCACTGAACTTGCAGTTTTAGCATCAGGAATGCAATATAGGAGTGTGTGACAGGAATGAAGATGTCACTAACCCACGTGTGAGAGTGCCGGTGAATGAGCGAGCGCTTCCACAGTTTAAGATGGTAATCTAAGAAAACCTACTTGCCAGTTGCCATCCCATACCAGATTATAGGACATCAGATATAAAGTGACCGATGTGACCATGTGACTCTGTTCACTCTGAATATGTGCATTGATAGAACGACTGATATAGTTCAAGGACCTTTCACTATCGTCTGTGTGTTGACTGAACAAAATCTATACAGATATAATATAGGCAATAAGAAAAGCAGTGCAAAGAACTAATAAAGTCAGAGAGAAAAAAAAGGAAATTAAGGTATCCAATAGCATTTATTTCCATTTAAGGAAAAAGATAACCAGAAATACCAGTCTTGCTTTTATTTAAAAATCATTGATAAATCATGAACATGATAATTTAGTCCATCATACCTTGTAAAAATCAATGTGTAATATTCCAACAGGATGGAGCCTTAGGGTATATATTCTAATTAGATATAAACATAAGGAATGCTGTTATTTTAACATAGCAATACTGTTCTTGGTATATTTTATGATTTAATTAATTGCATTTTTTCTGTTCTTCTCATGTCCCCTCCATCATTATTGCCATGCATTTAACTCATTGTGACGTGTTGCCACTGATCTTTATTTTAACTCTTTGTTTACACATTTATCTGTTTGTTTCATTTGGTGGGTTTTTTTTAACCCAGACCCCACTGACCCCGTTGATTATTATCCTTTGCTTGATGATTTCCCCACCTCGGGCCCAGATGTCTCCACCCCCATGCTCCCACCAGTAGGTGTGCAGGCTGTGGCTCTTACCCACGAGGCTGTGAGGGTCAGCTGGGCAGACAACTCTGTCCCGAAGAACCAGAAGACATCCGACGTTCGGCTTTACACGGTTCGGTGGAGGACCAGCTTTTCCGCCAGTGCCAAGTACAAGGTGACGGTCGAATAAAGTGCATGAAATGTAAAGTGAACTTGTGTATGTTCGATGAGTTTCATTCAATGTTTCCTGGTGTATCGTAAGTCATTTCCCTACAGTGACTTTTACGTACTACAACAAGGCATTTTTAAGAGCTCAAAATCTACAACTCATTAGAATAATTATGCCTTTGGAATCAATAAGAGGCAAGGAAGAAAAATATCACGAGCTACAAAAATGATCTTTGAATTCCACCATATGCTGTTTACTCCAGACATTTGCTTCTGCGTGAAAGAATACCATTTTCCTTTGGTGATAGCAAGGCTCCAAACACATCATCTGGATAGATTCTGATATGATTCAATTTAGAATCTAAATTGCTGTCCATTAATATCATAGACTCACTGATATTAATATCATAAACTCCCTGAGAGTTTAACAAGGAATAAACAAGGTGAAAATATTTTATAACACCCTAGAAATGTATTGTAAGCCATTAACATTGATTTCTGTATTTACCTTAGAAACTACCTTTGTGTTGTAAAGAAAAATCCCTAAAATGAACCTGAGTTCTACCAGTTTCCTGTTCATGTCCTCATTTTCAAATCATTTCACACTCCTCCCAGAGATCTTGGTGGTATAAGGGACACTGTCATTTTACCTTTCCATATCTCCTGTCTGAGCTTAGCAATTCTAACAAAGTGTTACAAAGGCATCTGGGTAGTCTGAGACCAGGCTAACATGTCTAAGTTGTAGACAGTATTAAAAAAAAATAAGGAAGATCAGCCAGCACCTGTTCTGTATCTATAACAGTTCTAAATCGTCCATTCTGAAATAAAGCTTTAATTCTGCTTACTTAAAACGTATAACAGAATACTTCATGCACGAGTCTCAATAGATGTATGCTTGAAGACTCCATAAACAATCCATGTAAGGCGACAGCCGAAAGTTAACAGTTTACAAGACAATAACAGGAAGAAAAAGAAAGTGAACGCAATAACCTCAAAACTCTGGATACTAAAAGCAGGAGGATTGGCAAGAACTTGAGGGCATCCTGGGATACAGTGTGAAAACTTTTCTAAATCTAAGAAAAAATGAAGAAGAGAAATGATCCGGTAAATCTGGGGATCCGGTAGCTTAAACTTGCCCCTTTCAGTTTCCTTATAATCACTTCAATCTCTGCTCTTGCCACTCCTCAGGAATGGCTGTTAAGAAGGATTTAGAGCCTTCCCCTCAGGGCACTACAATATCCCTCAGTCTAGCCTCAAGACGATGGGAACTTGGAAAATGCCCGTCTTAGGAGATTTTTTTCTGCCCCCACATCTGGAGATAGGGTAAAAAACCTGCTTCTGTCTAAGCACGATCATGCTGGCTCTGCCATAGTGTCTTTCGTCTTTTAAATGGTCGAAACATTATGGTTTAGGATGAGTCAGTTTGTTCTTGAAACAATATCAATGACAACAAAATATGTTTCATTTAATATTGCTGCCCTGATAGACCAGGGATTTGGGGAAAACTCCCCGGGAAAGTCTATACAGTAGCATTAACAGGAGATACATCTCCTTATATTATTGGATACTGGAGTCAGCAGAACCTTGTAGAAGGACATCGGTATCAGGAATGCAAAAGAAGACATTTGAGAGTATTCAAAGCCATCTCTACATATAGATGGTTCAGGCTTAAGTTTATTTTTTATAAAACACTCTGTTTCCCTCTTTAAGATTGTTATGCTCATACTTATTCCACTTTGTAGATATAGTCATTGTACTGACCATGGGGACTTTGCCAGAATGGGAAATGGCATTTTTAAAAAAAAATGACTATTTTTTTCCAGCATCATTTGAATGCCAAGATTTCTTGAGGCAAATAATTTGAGTTAAATGGTTAGTAGAGCAGACATGGAATTACAAAGAATTTGAAAACCAAGCAAAGTATTTTAACTGGGCTGTTTCCCATTAGCTTGAATGACTAAAGGCATTATTTAATTTACTATTAATAATCATATTCAAATATACAAGTGTACATATGCACATACGTGCACAAACACACATACACGCACTCCTACTTCTCCACACTGAGATGAAGAAGTCTCTAGAAAAGAGTTGGGTAAAGGAGTAGCAAGGAAAAGGCAAGAGGGTAACTGGTTTACGAGAAAGATGTGTAGTAAATTTTACAGTTATTTACAATAGGTGACTTAGTCTGTACTTTGTGCCGTTAAAACCATGTTCATATCTAAACGTCATCATTCATTGCATAAGAGCTTTATAAGATAAGGAAGACATATTCATTATAGAACAAAGGGCACTTCTGCTGTCCAATAATAAGGATTCAAGAGGTGCTTTTGCTGTATTTTATCATATCACTGAGTCTCATTTTTCTCAAATTAGACAGTAATTCTGACACTAATATTCTGATTGCTCAAATTATTATATCGATTTTTCTACAAAGTATAAACTTCTTTTCATTTTCCAGAACTATTTAATCACATTCTGTTTTACGTGAAATCCACTCAAAATATAATTATTCAGTTAGCCTAGTGCCTATCAGATGCACTGTGCATATAATAGGATACAGGCAGTTGTATAAGACTTGGTCTCTTCCCCCAAATAGGATTCATTCTGGAGTTAAATATAGCTAACATGATGAAAGTTGACATGAAACAAGGTATAATATATTGTAGTTAACATTTATTAATGTTTTCTCTGGGCCAGGCACTATGTTTTACTTTACTTATTTCATGCAGTAAATGATAATGATAATGTCTGTCATGTTAGCTTTCAACTTAGAATTGAGGAAATGGAAGCTTCGAGAGGATTACTCAGGTATTCTGTATTCATAAATGCAACCAGATATGATTTTCCTATGTATTTTTAGGCTAAAGAATCGGTAATAGCAAAAGCTTTCCGTTAGTATATAGAGAAAACATTCTGATAAATGTTTCTGATATCTTCAATTTAATATGATGAATAGGTACATAACCATAATGTTACTAGTTTCTTTTAATTTTTACTTGATGTAAAAAATATATAGAATTTTCAGGGCTATTGCCTAACCTATGATAGATGTACAAATTAATACTTTTGCTGTACTACTCCTTCTTTTAGAAGGAGATAGATACATTATTAACCAATGGGGAAAGGCTTTGCTTTTTTTAAGAAGTGAATGCCCATCACATGTTTAAATATACAATCAATGGCAAGTAGTTACCTTGGGAAAAGTCAAAGCTGTAACTGCCACCAAGCACAAGTAGATGTTTCTAAAAGATTTCCATAGTTTAAAATGTGTCAAGTCATGTAGAAAATAAGCTTTGACCCATGAGACTAGCATGTTTTTCCCCTTTATTATTCTTTTTATTCATGAGTAAGTAAGAAAGACCCAATTTGATTATGTTGTACTATTGTAAATAAGCTTATTTACAATGAAAAGAATGTATTCAAAAGTCAAATACAACTTCTGCAATACAATTATGTCCTTTAATAGTCATCCAATATGCTTTCCTTTTCTGATCAATAACTCCCTTTTCCATACATGTTCTCTTACGTTTTAACTGTGAAGGAAGAGCACCATGTCACACAGCATCACTCTTGCTCTGCTTCCACTTAGGAGATCAACCAATGTTTGGAACCACTAAAATTTGAAACTAAGTCTTTCTTTAAAACATCATCACCACGATAATGCTAATAAATAATTGTAGCGGGAAATGATGGTGAACACTACATAATATGAAACACTAATATAACTAGAAATATAAAAACAAAAACAAAACAAAAATAACTGAAAGATTTCAATGATGAAGGCATGAATTTACTTCAGGCCCCACTAGAAAAGTGTTAAATGAAGTTAGGAGCAGATTTTTTTTTCCTCTCTGTCAGGTATGGGCAGACTCGGGGAACTCACCTAACTTGCCTTCCCCTTGAACACTACACTGCCTGATCTTAGCAGTCAAGTCTCAGAAGCCAGTAGATATTGGCGGGCTGAGAATCAGGCTCCGCACTTCAGCAATATAGAAGTGGATCTACTTTGCTCTGATGCATCTGCAAGATGTTTTCCTTCTTGATTTACTGAGTTCACAGATTTCATGTTGTTGTCTCGTTGCTTTGCTTGTTTCCGGTTTGTATAGTCAGAAGACACAACGTCTCTCAGCTACACAGCGACTGGCCTCAAGCCAAATACCATGTATGAGTTCTCAGTCATGGTGACAAAGAACAGAAGGTCAAGCACGTGGAGCATGACTGCACACGCCACCACCTACGAAGCTGGTATGTGAGGAGACACTGTCCTCAAAGGCCTGTGCTTGGCCTGCGCATCAGTGCTCGTTAACTGTGTGGAAATTGAGACAGAGAGTTAGTGTGGACTCAAAAGTGTACTTTGTCCTCTGTGAAATAATGTGTCATGTCCAATTCACAGCACTTCTCTACCTCATAGCATTCTTCTTGTCCTGTAAGACGGAGAACTTTTCAATACATTAAAACAGTCTGGTTGCATGATTAATGAAATCTCAGTGATTTTCAGAGTGAGTTCTCTAGAACATTAATGGTGGTAACTGAATATGAATTCTTCTCTCTGGGATAATGTAATACACAGGAATCTAGCTAGTTAGTGAAAGCTCTCTGGATCAAGAGTGGCTTTGAACAACAGTCCTGATAAGTATTGGGTAATTTGAGACAATGTAAAACATTACAATTTTAGCCTCCTGGATATTTATTCTAATTACAACAGCTGGAAGAGAAAGTAGTTTTTGCTTGGCCTTGATCATGCTTTGGAAACAGTATAAAATAATGAGAACCCTTTATGCACTTTGAGAGAGATCAAAAGCATGCACCCCATCCACTTAGTCACCTCTCTAGTCATAACAGTAACTACTTTTAACTGATTTCATATTGTTTGTGTGTGACAGACACTAAACATTTTCCAATTTTAATATTATGCCAATAAAGTTGTTACTTGAATACAATTCTGTTTTTTCACTAGAATTTGACCCTTGGTTTTACAACTTTAATGCCATTAAAATTATTACCTTAATTTTTAGAGTTCTATATTTTGTAGGTACTTATGTCTATAAAAATCATTCTATATAGTCTCATTTTAGCATCTTCTCTTTCAGTTTATTATTCTCCATTACTAAGGTTTTCTCTATTAATTCTGACTAAGATTACAATGTCTGTATTTTCCTACAAAAGTTAGGACCAGCCAAGTGTGTTGCTACTACCAGGACCATAAAATATCACCCTCCCACCTTCCTTTTATTCCAAAGGGGAGGATTGGAATCAAATAAAAACTTGAAAAATTTAAAAAAAAAATAAAAAAGCAACACCTGATGTGACTTGACTGAAAGAATTATCATTTCACCTGAAATCCATTTTATCATTCATAAACATAAAATGAACACCTGGATCTTGCTTGCAAAATGCACCCTAAATTTTTCTAATCAACTACCTAGCCCTGTAGAGGCACCAATGGTGTGTCCCAATAGAGCCAAAATTAAAAATTACTAAGATTGAGGCTTGTGGTTAGTAGAAACTGTGATTGTCCACTCGGATAATGATCTGAACAAAGGTGTGACTAGCATGTGGCGGAGATCGCGAGGCTGGTGATGAGAACAAAGAAATAATGCGCAAGTGTCAGCAGCTTCTGTAACTGTGAGCAGGAAACAAGGCGGGTGGACTAACTCGGGGGTCTGCTTTAATTCTGAAATCAAATATAGACTCTAGGACTTCACTGCCACAGGCTGAAGTGGCTCACAGTAAACATAAAGGTGACTGAGAAGATTTTAAGTTAAAATATTTCATTCTGTCTTTTATTCTGGTTTGCTTAATTAAAATTAAAAAATAGCAGCCGAAGGAACCAGCCACAGCTATCGGCGACCATAGCTCCCTTCGTGGTGTTCCAACCTAGCATTCTGAAACGCCATGACTGCCTTCGTCTTCGTATCAGTTAATACTCAACCATTCAGGAGATAAAGCCTTAAGGTTATGTCCTAAGATAGGTGACAAAAGAGCTAAAGGAAAGATTGTTCAAAGATCCTAAATTATAAATTTGTATAGCTATCATGCTCATGTGGCCCATAGTATTTTTCTCCAAAAGAAAATTGGATGTTTCTTGGAAAGGAAGAGGGACAGAAGAACATTGGTGATTCCAACAATAAAAGCCTGGTGTAATATCTGTGTCTCTAATCTTCTACTTCTGCCCATGCACAGAATGTAAAAACGGAAATCCATGTACATTTGATTAACCAAAGATATGGAAGGGACTTGTTCATCTTCTAAGGCAAAGTATAAATAGTCCATTTGTAACTTACAGGCCCTGCCACAGGTACTAGGTATAAAAGTTAAAGAGATTACAAGCCTCTATATTAGGAAGAATTAAAGTCATCTTTAAAAAGGGAAATATAGAGAGGAACAATGGAGGATTGCAGTCACCAATCTTGGGATATATTGAAACTGTAGGAGACAGCATAAAGTACAAATTTACTCTGGAAAAATAAGGAAAAGTTTGACCAGAAAAGAAATGAGTACTCAAGCCCCGGGGGATCATTAAGTACTAGTGTAGACCTTGGCAGACATTAAACCCATTTCTTTCCCACATTCTTGGGGGAAATGTGCAGCTCATAGAGAGCTTTTAAATACTTGAGCCACTAAATCTATTACCAAAATTTCTATTCATCATCCACACAGCTAGAATAAAGACATGTACACACCCAAAACATATAAACACATGACTTAGAAGGTTGGTATTTTCAGTAACCACCTTCTCAGTAAATTACTATGCATTACAGAACAAATTGAAGAATTGTGTTGGTGGTAGTGGTGTTGGTGTCTTTACCTTTTTTAAATACCACAGCTGACTGGCGAAATAACTTAATCACCGCCCCTTGTCTATTTTCTAAATAAACATTAATTTGAATTTTAAGTCAGGAAAGAATATTTTGATGGTTAATATCCCTTAACTCCCCTTATAATTTACAACTTCTTTTATATGCTTTATATAATATCTAAATCGATTTCTGACTATATCTAATCTTTCTATTCATGGGATACAAAATATTATGAATGAAATGTTTAAGAAAATAATCCTTTTGTAAGATGCCATTACCTCTGATATTTTGCTAGAAATACTTGCTGCCTCTTGACATATGTGTTCTTCTCCTCCATCTTGCCCCTCCCCTTTCCTTTCTTCTCATTCTCCTCTTCTCCCGTTTTGGTCCATTGTCTTCGCCATGTTTCTTCAAAAATTTAAATACGTTCAGAGCATTGACAACGTATCCAAATGAACTTAACTTTGGATCAATTAGAGTCTCAGTGGCCTTTGAGGAAAACATGGCAGATAAGTATGTTTTGCACCTTTCCTACGTATCAATACGTAGGAAGATATTCTGGTAGTGCCATACAGCTATACTGACTTACCCTACATACCATTTAGAAAAACCAAGGAGGATAGAATGAAAATGATTTCAAGCAGAGATCAAGTTCTAACTCTCTTATTCACTGGAGTCCTATTTGGAAGCCAGAAAATTCTTGCAGAAAACAAAGAGACTAGATATCTGAGAATCTTACTGTGTCAAATTAATGATAAAAAGGAAACTGCAGATAAGGTGCTTGAAGCACTGCTTGCTGCTTAGAAGAAAAACTGTCTTCAAAGGGGTTATAAACGACAGCAAAAATCCTGAAGATGTGGGATTGGCTGGGCACATTTGGTCCTACTTTGAAATATATTTACACTTTATTTTGCACAATGTTTAAAAGAAATAGATCTGAAGTGGGCGGGGTTTCTTGCTCTCTTATTTTGTTTTTGCCACATTGAAGCAAAAACGCTTTTATATTAAAATGCCTTTTCTAATTTTGATTTTCAATTTCTGTTCTCACTTAGAAAATATTTACCATACCATTGAAGATACAAGAAGATTTGACCTATTTTATTTTTTGCCTGTTTGTTTTTCTTCCTCTCTCTTGTATTATTTTTTTCGTGGAATTTGGTCAGTTTTTCTTTTCTTCAATTATAAACTACGATTGCAATAGTGTCCTTAATGGAAGGCATGTGCTTTCTCAGTTCACTGGCCACACATTTTCTATATACATACATGAGTGTGAGTTCACTTAACACTCTCTCTTGCATTCTTCGCTCAGTATTTCCTCTCTACACTCACACCTTTGGAAGACATTCAACTTCCATCCGTTCTACACCTTGACTTGTATGATTCCAATAGTTATGACTAATTGTTCCTCTCTGCACTCACACCTTTAGAAGACATTCAGCATCCATGGTAAACTATCAATTCTACACCTTGACTTGTATGATTCCAATAGCTGTGACTAATTGTAAAAGGCAAAATAAGCATGATCTACTTAGTGATAGAGCCTGATTGTTAACCTCAAGACAAAGTGCCCTCCAGTGTCTCTTGTTTTCCACAACCAATTACAAGACCCTGTCTCTGTCTCATCTCACAGCCCCAACTTCTGCTCCCAAGGATTTGACAGTCATTACTCGTGAGGGGAAGCCTCGTGCTGTCATTGTGAGCTGGCAGCCTCCCTTGGAAGCCAATGGGAAAATCACCGGTAAGCATCAAGCTTTCTCTCCCAACCTTGCCCCATCTTGACCTTTGTTGCTTACAGTTGCTGCCTTCACAGCTGTTCTTGCCTCTGTGTGGGGAATGTCTATCTCAGCATCTTGGTTCATAGCCTCATCTCTTCTGACTGGCTTTTCTTGTTCCCCCCTGAAGGAGTAGTTCTCTAAAAGGTTCATACAGGTACACACATATGCATAGTCATATTCAGTTTCTGTGTGGAAGATGGACATTTTAATTAGGATAGGCATTTTGTGTTTTTCATATGGACCATTAAGACAAGCATCTATGGAGTGTCTGTGTATGTATGAATGGCTAAAAGGAGTCTGGTTGGTTGAGAATTACAGAATATAAGGGATTTCTAATGGCCTTATATTTTTGTGCATCACATGAAGGAAGTTTGTCTTGTGATTTTTAACTTCTCATTTAGCTTTTAGCTTCATTCTTTAATAATGAGGTTTGGGAAATGATTAATATTGACTTTCAAATTTTGAACATAATGATTATTTCACAGTCACAGATTTTATTTTACCAAATATTTCTGATAACAAAAAAATGCCTAATTAAAGCATCCATTAAGAGCCCCTGATGTTAATTTAGTATTTTTTAAAAAAACATAATGGAATTCTATTACAGAGTTTGCCTTCTCTATTCATTTTAGATTAATTTAGGATTTTAGTAGCTATCTCCATAGAATTAACTTAGCACAAAAAAAAATCATACAGCTCAAAATGTGCACATTATAGCTCTGGCCTCACTGATAGCTCCACGAAGTAGAACCACTGGATTAGGAATTTAAAAGGTTGTCTCCTGTCATCTACATGTACATACAAGAGGTATATGGCAGTGCCACACACAGCAGTGGCTGAGTCCTTCTATGATGCAGACAAACCAGGAATACGCAGTTTCAGATGGCAAATTCAGTTCACAAGCTATTCTGTGATTTTTGCAAAATTAAAAGATAATGTGATGTTTTAACTGTGACTGAAATTCAAGTTGAAGTTTTGTTTTGTTTAGGAAATGGCTCTTAGTGTAATAACAACCAGAATTTTCATATGAGCTGATCAATATGAAGCAGAGCATAAACATAAAATCCCTCCCCTCGGAGCACATGCGCTCTCTTGTCAGCGCGCCAGGCCTCTGAAAAATCAGGCTGATACAGTCCATTTTTCTGTCTCATTTCTTGGTGTTCTGGTCGACTTTCACTGGTTCCATTTCAGTACTTTCTCAGCCATTGATTCATTTATATTTTATTTCATTATATACAGTTATGAATAGACATAAGTCAAAAATGATATTTTAAGAAGTAAAAACAGAAATTTTCTAAATAGAAACAAGGTATGATAGAAACTATGCATAGTGGAGGAAGAAATTAGTCGTATTTTCCCACTACTGTGCGATTTACTCTTCACTCAAATCTTCATTCAACCCGTCAAAGTAAACAACAGAATGCGTTTTCAACTCTAAAAAAGAAAGCCTGAATTCTGCTTTTCTCATGTAAAAGTAAGAATTCTAGCCAATATTAAGAAATCTCCTCTTCTATTATAAATCTTAGCCCATGCTAGGTTCTAAAGATGGACTTGAAGGCATATATATATATATATATATATATATATATATATATATAAAATGGGTTCCATCTTCCCAATGTAATCACATTGGATGAGTTTCCTTTGATTTACACACACACACACACACACACACACACACACGCACGCACACGCATACACACATGCATGCATGAGCATACACACACACTCACACACACACACATACACACACACACACACAACAGTTAAAGTATCAGAGACCAAAAAAGACAATTCATTTATTAAAGCAAAATTGCGATGCATTGTATTTGATTCAGTGAGAAGGAAAGATAAGAAGCCTTGAGGGAGTATAAGGAATAGGAAAGAGGAAAAGTAGGGCAAGGATTGTGAATATAACCCTGAGGTAGTATACACATGCAAGAAAACACCACAACAAAAACACATATACATGTACACTCACATGTACATGTAATTTTAATTTTTCAATAAGAGTAATTGTAAATGCACATGAAAGCCAAGCAGTGAGCACCATATTCCTGGGCACTATACTTACTGGTCCCTCTTACGGTTATGCTTTATGCTATGTTATGGGAATTTTTTACCTACCCAGGTGCATTGTGTACATGCATATATTTACACATGCATAAACAGGCCATCACTTACAATGAATATTTATAAAGATCAATATAATAAAATGAGACAAAATATTCATAGTTTCTGTTTCTTTTTTGCTCATATTTTCTTTTTTTACTTAAAAGTTTATTTTTTCATACACTATATACATAGTATTCTTTCACCTCTCCCAACTACTCTTGGATGCTTCTGTCCAAGTTCATGTACCCCTCTCTCTCTCTCTCTCTCTCTCTCTCTCTCTCCTATATATCTGATATTTGAATATTTCTGAGGAGATGTAAAACTCAGTGTGAAAACTTAAATTTGGCAAATTCAGACGGGAGCAAGAGGGACTCGATAGCATTTCAAAGGAAAGCAGGGCGCTTTAAGAACGTGATACATAAGACTCTGAAAATCAGCGATGCTTTTTCACAAGATATCCTACCTACGTTCGATAAGACTACTGCTCAGCTATACATATCACATAAGGCGATGTGGTTTGTGGCACACGCATAAATAAGACAACCATAAGTTACCGTGCTGCTCGTGTTAGAGTAGCATTCCCCTAAACATAGAACTAAAGCCCTCCAATGATAGCTACTAATATTTGAGGTAACAACTATGCCATCTTTAGCTCAGGGTTGTGTATCTGCCTGCCTAAGGTGGAACGGAAGAAACACTGCTGGAAGGCACTGTGTAGAGAATCTCACCCCAGCTCCTTTCCAAACAGCTTCGTTATTTGTGAAAGGACCACCCCACAGGCCCTCCTATCGTCCCAGGGCCATTACAATAATAAAATATGACTGTTCAGGTGCATGGTATTCTAAATATGTGCAGCATTTTATACTTTCCAATGAATCTTTATTATTTAAGCACAGCTAAAATAAATACTCCTTTTTTTCTTTATTGGGCTGCCATGAATATTATGCAAACATGTTATCTCCATTCTACATTTTTCATAATATTAATGTATTAGAGAAAACATAATCTGGATTTATAGGTAGGAAAAGCAGTGATTTTTAAAATATGACAGATAAGGTTTTTCTAACGACTTACTCCATGTTCTTATTCTGTGCACTGAAACAATTACTATCTAAATCTCGCAATATTTAAAAAAAAACAGCTGCTGCTAGCAAAACTGAATGCTGCAGTTTATAGAATGTGGACATATACTAATGATTAAAAATTATAGTTCAGAAAAGTGTGTGCTTGAAAGGAGAGCTACAGTATGCATTCTGTATACCAAACAGCGTCACACTTGTCTCTTTGTACAGCTTACATCTTGTTTTATACCTTGGACAAGAATATACCCATCGATGACTGGATTATGGAGACTATCAGCGGTGACCGGCTTACCCATCAGATCATGGATCTGAGCCTGGACACTATGTATTACTTTCGAATTCAAGCACGGAACGCTAAAGGCGTGGGGCCCCTCTCGGATCCCATCCTCTTCAGGACTTTGAAAGGTTTGAACTATGTCACCTTCCTCCTCTCCTCTTTCTCTTTGTGGATGGTCATAGAATCACTCTATAGTCTCTGTTAGAAAAAAAGCCCCAGATATTTTTAATGTTTGGGCAAAAATACCCGTAATGGGCATGCAAAGCCAATTAAAATGTTACTTTTACCAATTCCGAAGAATATGTACTGTACTATTTTGCACAAAAATAAAAAAAAATAGATTGACCACCAAAAAAACTCAACATGTCAAAGCAACAGTTATTTTTTATCACATTTTTATGGCATCAACACCAGACATAATTATTTTGAGTTATTTATTTATAGCTCTCTGACATTTATATTGATTTCATGTATACTACTTTTATTTGATATACAATAAATCCTTTGGATCTTTATATTTAAGAGAATAAAATAGATGAATTGAGTTATGTCTATGGATTAAAATTGCCAACTTTACTTCCTTTCAATAACAATCATTGTTCTATATTAAAAGAAAGCTTTAATAAGGTAAGCAAACCATTTTCAGAAAATACATGTGATTGACATATTGAGAACACACAAACAAAAAAGGGAAATTTTTTAATATGACGATTTGATGAAAACCCACAATCCTGTAAATATATCTATATATGTATATGTGTGTGCATGTGTGCGTGCATGTGTGTATGTGAACATGTAAACTCAATTTGAAAACAGTTAATATCTGTATAGAAAATACTGAGTTCAAGTACTGATTATGTAAAACATCCTTATTCTTTTAGAGTCTGATAATATTTTTCTACACGATAAAATGATTACGAGAGTCTCAGTTAATGATGGAAAAAGAATTTGCATATCCCATAGCTGATATTTGCACACACACACACACCTATATCTATATCTATATCTATATCTATATCTATATCTATATCATCTATATCTATATCTATATCATCTATATCTATATCATCTATATCTATATCTATATCTATATCTATATCTATATCTATATCTATATCTATATCTATATCTATATCTATATCTATATCTATATCTATATATCTATATCTATATCTATATCTATACAGTGATGCTGTTTTATTCTTGGGTCTTACATATATAACTATATTATGGATATCTGCCTTTCAGAAAAATGAATTCATGAGAGACCTTCGTGATGTACATTGCTGCCAACTTCTTTGCTGTACTTAAAGGAAGGTCTTAGAATAACTGCATGGTCTGTTTGTGAGTTGGGAAGATATGCTAATACACAGTGGACTTTTGAATTCTCATGAGTGAGCTATTCAAAAGCTGGATTTTGTTAGCAGCTTACCTGAAATCTTGCCAAAAAACACACAAGCCAGCATTCATCCTAAGCCTGTGTGACAGTTCCCGATGTCACACTAGTAGTCAGGAGGGAGGTGAGGTAGAAATGAGCTAGCTTTTACCCAGGTTTTTAGGACATCATGTCCAATACAGGTTTTGCTTCGTGAGCAATTGAAAAGCAGCCAGCGGTACATTTCCTAGAAGCATGGAATTTAACCAGATAATGTTCGCAAATGCCTACACTTCATCTATAGGCATGTGCCAAGTTAATTTCATGCTCGTGATGTGTGCCAGCCAAGAGATGCCAGCGAAGTTTTACGATGATTTAAGGAATCTGAATGTTTTATGTGGTAGACCAATGAGCAGTATATACCAGCCCACGCTGATAGCCATCCTGTAGGTTATTTAAGGAAGTTAATATTTCATTTGCTACTGTTTACTGCAACTGCCCTAAAAGCATCTGTAATCATTTTCTAGACTGGAGACAAGTTCCAAATTTTCTTTTATAATTGTCTACAAGATCATTATGAAGTATTAGGTCTGATACACTGATTTGACATTGTCCTTAATCATTAGGTGAATGAAGTTTTTTCACACTATGAAATGATTTTTCTTTTCATGTCTGGCAAATTTTAAATTACTCACAAACAAACAAACAAAGAAACGACACTGCCTATCTTTATTAAAGTTAAGCAAAAATGTATTTTCTATGTCCCTTTAAATGACAAATGTTTTAAGGCCAATAAATGATACATAACAAAAGATTTGATTTCTCAGTGAACTACAGCCACACCAAAGACAAAACTCATGGAATTTCTCGAACTTAAGATTTCCAGTTTCCAAAGCTTCTTGAAAACATAAGGCCTTAGTTCAACAGTATGTGAGTTTGTTTGACAGAGAGAAAGTCTGAGGAAAGTCTCCCTAGTCTATTAGCTACTGAGTAAATGTCTCACTGCAGGTCATACCCCAGGCAGGTGTCTGCAAGCCTCATGCTTTCATACGCAGGCTTTGCCACAGTAGTAGCATTTTGTACTTGAGATTTGAATTTGTCTTTTGCTATTAGCAACCAGCCAGAGGAGTCTAGGAGACTGCATATTTAATCACTGATGAATTAAAGAACATCTGTAATAAGGAAGCACATATAAATATGTGTATGATATATCTAGTTATTTCCCTGAAATTTTAATTAAAATAATATTCTGTCTTATTTTGTGGCCATATAGGAATTTGCAAATTTATACCTGCCTTCCCCATGTCCTTCACAGACTTCTATTTAGAAACTCTCACATTGTTAAAGCACAGCAAAGGGATGTTTCTGTGCATATTATGACCAGTGAAATTTACAGTGTGTTCATCTATTAGGGTTCTTTAAAGAAATAAATAAAAAGATTATGTTATACATAATAACATACTATATGTAATAATTCTCACTTATACATACAATATGTGCTATATACATGATCTCTCTCTCTCTCTCTCTCTCTCTCTCACACACACACACACACACACACACACACATACACACACACACACGTGATTTATTGGAGTGGCTTACAAGTAATGACCCAACTATTTCAACCATGGCTGTCTCCTGATGGGAAATCCAAAAATGTAGTAGTTGTTCAGTCTACAAGGCTGGAAGTCTCAGATGGTCTTCAGTATATTCCAGAAGAATCATGAAGAATGGGGTTCTAATCCCAGTGAAGGAAGAGTGAGGGAAAACAGGCAAAGGGCAAGTGCTTCCTTCTTTCCCGTTTTTTAAATATAAGCTATATATGGCAGCTATTTAATCTGGAACTTCCCATTCCCACCTCAAAAGAATCAGATGTAGGGTAGGTCTTCCCACCTCAAAAGATTCATTCAAAAAACATCTCTCACAGGCGTGCCTAGACACTTGGGTTTTACTTAGTTCCAAATGTAGTCACGCTAACGACCAAGAGTAGCCATCACACCTGCAGTGCACTAGGAAAGACAGATGCTCACCACATCTGTATATACTACACGAGTTTCCTAGAGATAGAGTACCATTTCCTATGCCCAGAGGAGCAGAGTGCTCAGTGATGACTTCCCAATAAAGTGTGAAATTCTCTGGGCATCCTTATTGCTATTTATAAATAGGCTTCTCCCCCATCCAGGAATAAATTACACTGAAACCTATGAGAAAATAGCTTAGAGTTCAAATTACATTTTGACAACACACGGGGAAGTTTTGGCCACATGGCATGAACAATTACAAATTCAAATCACGAACCTCAAGTATGTAATTTATGGTAACACTTAGAATCCACTTGGTCTCTTCCATTTCTTGAAAGATAATGTTTATTAACTTCTTTATGAAACGAGGCCTGCCTTTGGAGAGGAAGCTGGCCTAGAAGCTGACGTGTAGGCTAGGTAGGATAGCATCGATACCAGGGATCTTCCCGCCTGTGTGTCTTCAGTTGTGGTGAAATGGCACAACACCCAGATAGTGAACCCCAGATAGTGAACCCCAGATAGTGAACATTTTTTTAATTTAAAAATTGTCACACTATATCCAATGTAACTTTACTAAGAGAAAAGCAGATCTGAAGATAGTATATTTATTGAGCACATACGAAAATACCAATGACTTCAGACAATGAAAGCAATAGGATTACCAGTAAAGGAACAGTTACCGGGTGACTAGGAAATGAATTTGGCTTTATTCTTTTGGTGGGTTCTTTTTCCTGTTCTTTTTTAACATCATCCCACACATTATCATCAAACACATCTCTCTACCAGGTATAAAGTGCGACTTAGAACAGCTTTCTGAGTGTGTCCTGCTCTCAGTGCTCCCAAACATGCATACTTCCCAGGTTGTAACATTTTGCCTCCTTATTGCTGGAAGACTGGCACACTGGTTCTGACGACACAGTGTATTCCTTAACGGGCTACAGACCTTTGTTTAAAATCCTGCTCATTTGTCCCTGAATAAGGTGGTGCAAGCCTCAGCACTCAGGAAGCAGAGGCAAATGGATATCCGTGACTTTGAGGACAGCCTGGTCCATGGAGTGACTTCCAGGAGAGACTTTGCCTCAGAGCAAAATAAAACAAGAGTACCTTGATTCACTGTGCAGAGTATATGTAATGAAACGACCTGTCAAAAATTAAACAAAAACATCAACCAACAGCCAACCCTAAATATTTGCTATAGGTTATTTTTTTTCAAACAACTGTAATTGATCAGCAGCGACAGTGGTCCACAGAATGAATGGATGTCTATGATGTACACTACTGTGTATCTGTCTAGCTGTAAATTTCAATGAAGTGTGTACAAGAAGCAAGTGAGCTCTTGCACACGAGTTAATGAAATAAGTCTTAAACCCACAAAATTTGAAGAAATCCGTGTATGCATTAAGTAATTACAATGGATGGAGACTTACAAAAAAAGTAAACTGGCCAAAAATTTCCTAAGACTTCTGTGAGAACCATGAAAGTATTAAAGTAGTATAAATGTCATTTGTTTAAGGAAATGAAGTCAGATTTTAAGAATTTTGGAGATGACTTATTCATTTATAAAATAATCTGTGATTTTTTTTCACTACTCTTTTGCAATTATGAACAAATCAAGAGCCAACTTAACCACATCAAAGAGCAAGTAGCACAGCCATCCCCCAAGTACACCCTGCTAGCTTGCCTGCTTCATTAGGAATCATCTGGATTTATAGCCTAAGTTACTTCCTTTGATATATATATTTCTTCATATTAATATAATAATTAGCTCCCACAATTTACTTAGAGTAAACATAATTGGTAGCACCCCCAATTCATTTTACTACCAATCCCTTTTTAGTTAAAATTGTGAAATGAGTTTATATTTTGAAAATCACGACAGCTACCTTTTAGGACATATTTACTCAGCAAAAACATTATTTTCAGGGGTTCACCACCTCTGACTGATTATCCAGAAAAAAAAAAAAAGGAAAGAAAAAGAAAAAGAAATGATGACAAACTTTTGGACACAGCAAGTCAGATTCCTCACGCGCTACTCTAAATAGTAATATTAATTTTTTTCTCTCTTACAGTGGAACACCCTGACAAAATGGCTAATGACCAAGGTACAGTGGCATCGTCTATTGCCGTCTTCTTTCGAGCGCTTGTAGCTATCGCAAGTGTCAATCATTACTTTGTTTTCCTCCTCTCACCTGCGCCATACACCTGATGGGGCAGGCGCTGGCATGATTAATCTCGTTAATGAAGTTCTGCTTGGCTGAAGCTGCGGGTCTGAGAGGGAAGATGTAAATTTCCTTGAGAGGAAATTGTTTTGTCTCTATTCTGAAGGACCAATTAAAATGTCAAGCTTCTTTGTATGAAATAAATTTTTAGTCTCTGTCTGCGCTTCTGAATAATTCACATTAAGTATAATTAAGCTCAGCATAATTTTCAGGCTGCTCTCGCACCCTTTCCTGAGCCGTGGATTAAAGTTCTGCCGTGCTACATAAATCATGTGTGCTTCCCCTCCTGCAGTGGGATTCTTAGAATAAATAAAAGCAAAGAGGAGTTAACTTTTTAGGGCATTATCACTGTTTATTTTGCAGCCCAGAGTCCTTCAGCTCATGGGTCAGAGATCAGGTGATGGTAGAATGTAAAATATTTTAAAATACCTCTCTCTCTCTCTCTCTCTCTCTCTCTCTCTCTCTCTCTCTCTCTCTGTCTCATTACTAAAAGCTGATTGAAACCCAGGAATGGCTTCACACAATGAAAAATGGAGATAAATACAAATTATCCTTCCAAAGTAGGGAAGAATTTCCTATTAACATAATTTGTAGACCGATTGATAAATTAGTGTTACATTATCTTTACACCAAAGACAGGAAAGACAGTTGATAGAATTCTAAGCAAGAAAAGGAGAGTTGGTGAGTTTCGTGGGGCTGGGGAGAGGGGTTCCATTCTTTTCCTAGAAGCTTGGGATTCCTTGAAACTGTTTGTGTCCCTGTTGTGCTTTCGGGGTCTACAGTATTTTGTCCCTTTCTTTGCACATCAGAATGGGCCATCAGCATAACCCACCTTCTCTGAGGGTCCCAAGCAACAAGTTGTGAGGTTAAAGAAGTGTTCTTTGTAACGGCAGCTCTGTCTAACAGATGGTGACCATCTGCGTGTTACTTTTACTAATGGCAGAGCATTCCCACCATGACTAGTGTTTTTCTCCCTATAGATAGATCCTGCCTATGTTTGTTCTGTTTTTCTGGGTTCTTTTGGAACATTTCTATTTAATACAACATGACTATAATTTCATATGGAATAATAGAAGGGATATTCTAGAAATGTCTACCCAAAGTCAAGATTTCCATAAATGAGTGTCAGTACTCCTCATTGTTTCTAGGGAGGGTGGAGGGGGATTGAATAGCTTTAATAGTGTTCATGGTGATAATATCACTTAGCATATTTTTCCTAAGTAAATGAAGTGCTAGAGCTGACAAACACAAACCCAGAACAATTAGTTATAGCCTCTCTAATTGTATAGTTATGAGATGATTAAAATTGCCTTACATAAAATTCTTTTCTGAAGAAAATTTGGAATGCCCTTAGAACCCATAGACCAAGAACTCTTAAAATTTATTTGTACTTGAACCATATATATATATATATATATATATATATATATATATATATACATATATATATATATATTGGATATACATTTTTGTCGTTATTTTATATATATTCATATGTATTTCATATTTATTCTTATATTCATATATATGAAATAAGAATATATATACAATTTATTGTCCTGACTGTGTGGAACACTCTAAAACATTATATCAATAAAGTACAGAATACCTTGAAATTCATTTGTCCATGGTGAGAAGTGGGGTAATTTAGGAAAACTGTAAATATTCCCAATTAATAGAAATTTATTGAATAATTTGACTACCTGTTACATTAGCCACTTACATAATACAACATCCCAAATCCTGAATCTTCTTAGAGTCTAACTTACTTTGTTTTCTAATTAGTTCTTAGTTAGTTTTTTTGCTTACTATTTTTACATATTTTTAATGTATTTTTTCTGGAGATCAATCCTAGGATCTCATAGGTGGCAAGGCCATGCCTGTCCACTGTAGTATGCACCTACTTTTTTGCTTCCTATTATGTCAAACAATCCGATACATATTTGGTTATTTAAATAAATAAGTGATTCCCCACCTTTCAGACCAGATTGCCTCTAGTTGTCATTGAGTCTCATTCACATTTTCCCAAACTCAGTGAAATCAGGTCAGTTGCTAGAAGTAAAGGGACCCCCAGTTTTATTGTCCTGGTGTAGTCCATAGATATACTTATTCATGTGGTTTTTTTACCCATTAATTATTACTTAGAAATATTCTTCCACATATGCTGCTTGGTGCCATTTCAAACACAGTCAAGTTGAAAAGCGTAACACTTTATATCACTTTCACTCACATCCCTCATTAAACTGAAAGGATTGGGGAAGCTAAGTTAGTGATGGTGGTATCATCAGATTCTTACAGAGACAGCACATTAAATGTGTTGGCCGCCAAAAGCTTGTTGTCTGCAATACCAGTCACTTGTGTAGAGGACTAAGCACTTGAGAAATATTACGCACAGATTACGGAACGTTAAGCATGATGGAAATAGTGATAGAAGGCTGTCTAAACGCACCCATTCTCGGCAAGAAGCAAAGGGGTCTAGTGGTATTTATCTTACTCACTGTTAAATGTAACTGTCTCTCTGTTAAATCCTTAAGGGGACCTGAACTTCTGATGACATAATGCTAAGCCAATCAACCTTCCTATGTGGAGTTTGGAGTCATTTACCCTCTCCCAATTGAGTGTGGCCCCTGATAGGGAACCTCACCATAGTGGACAGTACCACACTCTTGAGTATATGGGCAGCACAGCTTGTAAATTGGTGGGCTGTTTACAAAGAAGAGACTAGAAATTGTTATGGTGGAGCAGTTTACATTGGTCTGGAGGAGTTAGGGAGAGCAGAGGGTGGTAAGGTCAAAGACATATGGAATTGTCCAAAAAAAAAAAAAAAAAAGAAAAGAAAGAAAAAAAAACCCTCACTCTTAAAGAAAATTAGGTAGTTTAAATCAGGGTTACCCTGGCAATATGAGTCCTAAATAGAGAGGCAGGAAATTGAGTTGTAAAAGGAAAGTTGTAAGAAAAGTTTTGATTATTGTTAAAAAAATACTCTGTCATTTTCTTGTCACAGTTACTTGTTTTTGGAACCTAAGACCTATTATGAAGAACATAAGAAGAAAAAAACCTTTTTAGAATAAGAATGATTTTCCTGAGAGCAGAGGAGTGGCTTTCTTCAAAGTAATAGTTAGAATTGTATGAAAATTATAAATAGCATAGTATCAGTATATCAGTAGATTTTTGTCCAGTGTTTTCTCCAGTTCAATCCTGATCTGCTTTGTAATTAATTCCTTTCCTCTGAAATCCTACCTTGACTCATTTCCTAGTTAGTTCCAGGGATTTTCTGTGTTCAAGTGACCAATGTGTTTGATAGTGACTCTGAGGATTTAGTGAGTTAAGTTTTATGGAGAGAGAAAGGGAGGTAGTCACAGAGACTCCAGGATGTGTGTGCCAACGAGAGACAAGAGCCACATTACATCTCTACGTGGGTGTGTGGAATGCTTAATTGAACTCTGTGAGGCCTTTCCAACGAGTACAATTTTAAGAATGGATCGTTGATTCATTTAATTCTCTTAACACTACCAAGATGGATACTCTTATTATCTCCATTTGAGCAATAAATAATCCAAAGCTTAGAAAGATGCTAAATAATTTGCCTGTAGAAAAACACAGCTACTGAGTAGCAAGGCTAAGTTACAAACCCACAGAAATCATGTTTCATGAGCCCTGCTTTTAAAACCAAAATCCAAAGAAAGTGTGTATATTCCTTCTGTTTGTGGGAAGGACCCATAGACATGGATCTGCAAAGTCATAGCATCCAAAGTTTTATTGTGCTGGTATTTTTCTAATAGGGGCCTTCCCTTTTATGTACCCATGAGTATTCTTAGGAATAAAGCAAAGACTGTCCAACTAATAATCTTGTTAATGAAAGACCAGGATTATGCTATGCTATCTTGGTCAGCCAGTACCAAATGTTAGGTAGACTAAACATCGAAAATATGTGTCCCTCAGTTGAGGTAGAAGCCCCAGGTGAGGGTCTAGAAAACCTGACTTCTGACTATGCTCATCTTCTTTGTTTTCTCATTGATAATCCCTCATTGTGTCTTCACATGGCAGAAGACACCCTCCTAAGGTCTCTTCTTGAAAATGGCATCAATAGTATTGAATCAATTGTTTCCACTTCCAACTTTACTGAACCTTGTTTCCCACTACGCCTGAATGTAGTTGCTGCCTGTACCAGGGTATGAGCATATGGAAGACATTTCCATTTGAATGTGAGTACTAGACTCTGTATTAAGAAACACTATTCTCTCCACTTGGACACTAAACCGTCTGAAGCTTATTTATATGCTGGGAAATAACTCTAAGGTTGTAGTGAGTTAAGCTTCTAGTAGAGGGGAAGGAAAGCAGTGGCAGACCATGTAAAGTATATGCAGAGGTTAGACAGGAGCCACACCAAAGCTCTGTGTGTGTGGTGGACGGGGGGAAGGCATGACTCTACGAACTCACCAAGCCTCATACTCATATTGCAGCAGGAACATGAGTCACTTCTTCACTAATTATCCTTCTAGCTTATAGACCAAGAAAATAAACCCTTTGCCCCAATCCACAGAGATTGTCTTTGGCAATGGTGGAAGCCAAATGTTTCTCTCTGACTCCACAGTGTCTAGCATATTGCTGCTAAAAGCATGGAAATTTTATTTCTCTGAAAGAAGATTAAACCTTAGAGCTTCCTATGACTACTTTTAAGGGTTTCGCTTCCCATTTCCAAGGGTGGACCCAAATCTGTGCTGACTACGTATAAAATTTTTCCATGGGCTGGATCTAGGCCCCCTACACGTATATAGCAGATAAGCAGCTTGTTCTTCATGTCGGTCCCCTAACAATTAAAGCAGGGGCTGTCTCTGACTCTGTTGCTTCCCTTTGGATTCATTTCCCGTGGCTGGGGTGCACTGCCTGGCTTCAGTGGAAGACAATACACCTAGCCAGGCAACTCGATGGTTCAAGATCAGTAATAGGATGCAGGACAGAAGCAGACTCTCCCAGATACTTTCTGCCTGGCTGAGTGTCTGGCCTTCTGTTATTCTCAAGGATGAGCGATGCGATGGCAACATGTCTGCAAGATGCTTAGGGAAACGGTGAAATCAATTTTGAGAGCCAGAACTGTGAACAGGCTAGGCAGCAACTCTACCACAAAGATAAACTCTGAGGCTTGAGGTCATGCTTAAAAAGAATGGTGCTTATTTGCTTTGCTGATAATTGGCTGAAGATTGCTTTCCAAGTCAAGGAACCTAACTAGATGGTTAAAAAGTTAAAATAAAATAAAATCAGTCTGACTATGATATTTTGTGTATGTCCATGCCTAACCAGTGTGATGACAGATGGTAGGATATGCTAGATGTCATGGTAGAATGGCAATACTAGAGTGACTTAGAGTGGGTAGAAACTTACCTATATAGAGTACAAAGAAAGTGCTCGCTCCCTGGACTGTCTCTGATTCTCCGTCGCCTGGGAGAGCACGGCTTAAGTCACTCAGCCTAGAGAAATGAGATCTGGAAGCTAGTTTGCAGGTTCATATTAAGAAGAATCATCTGAAGTGAGTTTCAATTTAAGGATAGGAGGACGAGCTCCTCAGCACCTTAACAATTATTGATTAGTCTCCCGGGTTTGCTGTAGTCCCTCACTGTGCTCTGAGATTGGAATGACATCAGAGCCCTTAAATTCCAGCCCAGCCCTAACACTGGGACTTTCAGTGTGACTGTGGGGATGAGAATTACCGTCCCTCAGCATCTCCATCTGGAAAATGGTGTGTTACACCATTATCTTTATTGTGTTACAAATTATCTTTAAGGCTCCCACATTTGTGTACTGATATCAGAACTTTTCTTAAAAATCTGAGAACAACTTTGCATAATAAAAAATTATGAATAGATTTCTCACAGTGATTTTTACAGAAGTTAGCTGATCTAGTTCTCACAACTTCAGAGTTAGATAAAATCACATAAGGAGGACCTAAGTCTTAATCAATTGTTCACAGGCTATTACTGGTTTGATAAGGATACATGCCCAAGTTCCCTGGGACTCTTAACACCACTGTGTGGTTTATAGAAATGCAATCAATCTGTTGAATCTAGCTTTGCTATCAAGAGTATGAAACCTAGTGACATTACTGTAAGTTCATCTCCTTTGAAAGACTCCGTTTCTCTCAACAGGAGTATTCTTGTAAAGTTCTTGACTCTACACCTGTCATTTTGCACCTCAACTGTCCTAATCTCATGGATAAACATAGTCTTGTTTCAAATTTCAGGCAACTAGGATTCTCAAGGCAGTGTAGCCAAGCTTTGAATTTAGTTAATGTAATAAGGGTTCAAATTACAACAGCCAGGCTTCTGTTTGAAAAATTGAAACCTTTCACACCTTCTGAGGGGAGCAGTCTAATTGAAAATTAAAGCCTCTTTCTACCTTATTATTGTGAATAGCTTCGATCCAGTCTATTATTCAACCACTTGCTACACGCACTTGAAAATGCTATTCTCACCTGTGTTTTTCCCAGGTTCAAAATTTGGCAATTCTGTAAATTATGAGTGGTGAGGAGGAGAAGGTAGAAAATGAGTAATGTGCTTTTAATAGAGTGTTAAGTGTCTGTCATGTTCCCAGCAAGCAATCAAGGAGCTGGCTAAGTCAACCTCTCAGAAGTTTTTTTGTTCTAATAGGGAACTTTGGAAGAATGAAACATACTCAGTGCCCATAGGGATTGATTTGATCCGTGTAGATTTTTAACCTTCTCAGAGTGCTAGGCAGGCATTTTGTTTAAAGGACCTCAAGCAATAATTCTGCTGGCATAGGCTCTTCTAATGATACCTCCTGTACCATTAACTCCCTTGGTTCTTTTTGAGAGGTCTCTTGGTGGCTCTGACGGCCTGTTTCTATCAGTTCTACATGATGTATCTTTGGCATTTTTTTGTTTTATTCCCATGAAGAATCTTTTCATTTAATTTTTTATTTTTAAAATAAAAATACCTTTCTCCTTTCTCTTTCCTTCTTCTACACCCAGCATAAACCCCAACTTGCCTTCAAATCTTCAAATTCCTAAGCACATTTCATTACATTTCATTATTTTTATTACATGCAAATGTATATATATATATATATATATATATATATATATATATATTCCTAACTATAACATGTTTCATCTGTATAATGTTCTCTGTATGTGTGTTTCCAGGGCTGACTCTTAGGCACAGGAAAATCAGTTAATGTGCTCTTCCCTTGGGAAGGCCACTCTCCCACTCCCAACTCTCCCCATTTGCCTGGTACTTTGTGGACAGTTGAGGCCTTGTGGGCTTTCTCTTCCAAGCTGAAATGTGCATTAGTCCTTGCTCAGCTCGTGATTCGTACCTCACGTTCGTGAAACTTCATGAGTATAGTCTGATGTTACTAAGACAGATTCCCACAGCAAACTCTTTTTTGCCTTGGCTCTGACAATCTTTCTGCCCCCTCTTTAGCAGTGTTCTTTGAGCCTTGGTTTCAGGACTGTTTTGCAGATGTACGACTGGGACTGGGCTCCAAAGATCTAGAGTTTGATTGAGTGTAGTTTTCTATAATGGCCATTGTGTATTATGAAAAGATCAAGAATTGCATTTTCTAACTTGATGGCCAGACTATTTCTCACACACGCTGAAGTCTAGTCATAAAATCAAAAAAGCACAAGCTATTGGTTCTATTCTTTCACCCTGGCCAATATTTTCTCTCTCGAAAAAGTAAATCCAAGTCCCTCTTCCTTTAAGATTTTCCCCTAATTCTATTTAATCCAATATCTTTCATTGCCCTATTTGTCTTTTCTTCTTGTTGATGTCTAGAATATGCAATATATTCTGCCATTTTCTAACAATTTACTGTTAATATCATCTGCCTAATGGTCAGATTATAAATTATCCTTACACAGAAGATTATCTAGATTCCTGTTGTCATGTTTATCAGTTATTCTAGTAATTAATATTATATTTATTAAATGTATTTTGAGTTAAATAATGACACGAGAGTCTAGGTACATTGAGTCATCTAGGTAATAAAAGGTTTCCTCTCTAACAAAAAGGATAGGTTTGGAAAACTGATCAGTAGAAGATATTCTATATGGTGCTGGTATCAGAAAGAAGATGAATAAAATGAAAGGGTTTATTTCCAGCTAAAAGGCATAAATGCAATAGTCACCTAGGTAACCAATAAAAAGTAAAAATAAGAAATTGCAGTCACCTTTGAACGATTCTAAGCCCTTCTTTCTTTAACATCTGCCCACCCTCATTTGTTTATAGCACAAAAAAAATTATAAATTTGCATTTCGCTAGCTCTTTGCAATGCTGAATAGAAAGAAAAACAAAATGGGAACCAATGAATATTGAAATTGTGAAATACACTGAGAGAAGGCCTGGACTCACTTACTAATGGTAATGAATCTATCTAGTGTGATGCTAGGAGTTGAAACACATCAGGAACAAAAGTTACGTGGAACCATTTTCAGGAAGTCTGCATTGTACAACTCTCACTCCCAGACCAAAGTGAAAACATGCAAATCACATGTTCTCGTTAAAATAATGGATATTTCAGCATTTCAGATGGGAAACCAGAGAGGGCTGAAGTAAATAAGGTTACTTAAATCCTAGACTGCACTCTAATGTATTCATAGAACTTTAATGGAAAATTATTAGTAGAGTTCTGTTCAAAGAAATCTTATGAAGAGAGGCTTTAAAATCCAGAAGATGGGTGAATTAGAAAAACTGTAGGATATGTTCAGGGTACGAATAAGGAGCACCATACCCAGCAATGTATTCCAGCAGAAAGATGAACATGGGAAAAGGTTTTCTAATTTCTCTCTACTCTTATGGTAGCTTTTCTAAATTGTTCCTTCTTTTCAACACTTCAAAGACCCACTATACTAGCCACTGACCATCTGCATGCTTCTTGGATCCACAGCTGTATAAACCCCACTCATGTTTGGTCAGTCGCACTGAGCATATCTTGCTTGAGAGTAGGAGGACAAGAGGAAGAAAAGATTATCTGAGGTAGAGAAGCAGCATTAGTGTCACTCAGGTCCTCTATCTTCATAGGCTATTTCTTTCCTCTCCTAATGTCAAGTTATCATTGGTTTTGTCTGATTAAGTTTGTATTTTCCTCTGGGACACAGAATAATCAAAACTTGTCTAAGACTCATACTGTTCATGCCTCACGTTTTCCTATACTGGGACGACAGTTGTGCACTACAATGCTGGGCTCTGTTATGGCCCTTCTAGAATGACAGCATCACTTTCTGCAGTGCTGTGTATGATTGCAAACATTATTTTTTTTCCTCGCAAAGCCCACCTTGTTAGATATGTACTATTAACAATACAGGTGATGTATCTAATATCTCAGATTCCTAAATGCTCCTACAGCCACAGGATTAGCTCTTGAGTGCGATCTAGTTCATTTCCCCACTCCTCATCTGTTCTTGGATTTATTAATGCACCATGGAAAAACCATACACAGAGTTAGGCAGACTTGGCTCCTTAAGAATGTGCTCCTGAGTAAATTCATCTTTCTAAGCCATAATCTACTCATATATGAAATGGTCTGTTTTACAGATCTGTAACTAACATTATTCTCAGCCTACTTACTGCAAAAGCTTCTTTAAATCTCTTCAGACTTAATTAGCATAATCTTTCTCAAATAGATAGGATGTGTGCAAAATTCCCTAAGTGGGTCTCTGTCTCCCCCAAATCAAACTCCAAGGAAACTTTTAGATGGAATATATAAGGACTATTTTTCTATAATTTTCAAAACTCATCTAGTTAATCTCTCTCTCTCTCTCTCTCTCTCTCTCTCTCTCTTTCTCCCTCCCTCCCTCCCTCCCTCCCTCACTGCCTCTCTCCTCCCTCAAGTTCTGTGCCGTCTGAAAAACATCCCACAATTTTTCTAGTCATAAGTAGCTAATGATCCCCTTGTCCCATTATGATAGCTTTCTTAAAAATTAGGTTTTATTCTAACTTTTGGAAATGATCAAGGGGTTACAGTCACTCAGTTAAACTGTCCCCTCTGCAGTAATGTATATACATCTACAATAGCCATTTTATGTTTCCAATGCTTCCAGCAGTAGATGTACTTGTTGCTGGGCAGACATTTTGCTGTGTGAAGTCACACGTGTACACACACACACACACACACACACACACACACACACTCACACTCACACTCACACATTCATCTTCAAAAGTATATCTAGGGCAGATAAAAGTGCAGAAATTCCATGTCTAAAATGGTGAACTAATGAGTTTTTCCTGGAATTACCTACAAGAATATAGGTGAAGAAGTATTTACAGGAGCAGAAATGACTCAAAGGCAGTGGCATCATCAAAGCCCACCGCAGCATGGGGGACATAATACAAATCTGAGGACCTGGAGTACACATGACAGTGGCCAGCAGCTTGACAGGTTGCATAGTGTTCTTCCAGGCAGCCCAGCTGGTCTGCATTTCGTGTAGGCAGTTTGACTGTTCTCTGACACTTTCAAGCTGAGGATTGGGTGGTGGAGTTCCTTGCCTCAGAGTCTTTCTTCTTTGTAGTTTGGCCACCTTAGAGTGATTCTAAACAGTCTAACCTGCTTATAGAGTCCTGGGAAGGGAGGAGCTTATGAATCTGATCGATTTCAGGAACTTCCTGAAGCTGTTTTAAGTTGTTTACTACTAAGTTAGCTTTGCTCTAGGATGGGGTGTTTCCATCTCAAAGGAAACCACACTATACAACTACACAACACTCCACCCCTTCATCTGACTCCTCATTCTTTCCACCCCTCTTTCCTGATGCTCTCTAAGACTTGCCACAGCACCACTCCCTTGTTCTCAGGTGTTTCCTCAGTGGCTATGAGTTGAGGCTGACAACTGTAGTCATCTATGAGCAGAAGCACATGCACGTGTTAGAAGGGCAGTTTATGAGCATTTCACATCCATTGGATAAATAACAGTTGCAACTTTCTCGTTGAGTTTCTGACGTCCCCAGCCACAGGCTTATGTCAACGTTTGCAGGATTAAATGTCAATTTCCCCCTGTGAAGTGTGATTATGTACAATCAGAAAGTTGGTTGTATCCATGACCACTTGTACAAGCTGGCACATCTCACCTGGCACTTCCGTTGCGGTGAAGTATTCCAGAACCACAGCTTACTATTGGTAGTAACTTCTGGCATTCCTGGATCTAGCTCACAGTAAAGAGCCACTTTAGGGCAGTCCTAGCTTTTTTCTCCTAGTCCTGAAAGCTACATGCACAGTTTCCCCAGCATAGCATCCATTCATTCAGTTCTGTAAGGCAACCAACAACTGTGGTAATAGCTTTATCTTCTGGAGGCCTCTAAGACCTCCTTGGCCAAAACTCACAGAAAGTTAACTGACCTCCGGCTCTGTATGTTTTGACAAGGTTCATGACTCTGAAAGCATCTTTTATAATAATAATAATAATAATAATAATAATAATTATTATTATTATTATTATCCGCAGCAGCAGCAGCATCATCATCAGCATCATCATCATCATCATCATTATTTAAGATGTTCTTGAATGTGTTTTAAACAAGACTCTAGGTCTGCAAAATCATTAACGTGTTAGTGTTTTATTATCTATATAATAAAACCTTTGCCAAAGTGTGAGCAGGACATGGTAACATCCTAAACCACTATACTATAACAAATAGTGAGCTTGTAAAGAAAGCCTTAGTCCACTGTCATCCATTCTGAGCAAGTTTAATGCGATTCCTACAGATCACACCAAAGATACTGAATTCAAACCTAAACAAGGTCTAATTCAATATGGAAAAGTTGGTCAATTTTTTTTCAATGACTTCCTCCACAGTTTAGTCTTGGGTGTAATAGCAGGATGATTTGGAGGCACTAACTTAATTAGCTCACCACAGCCCTCTGTCATTCTTTCTAAGCCATTCTACCTCCATATCTTAACACTCTACTGTAGGACCTCTTCTGTGTGTTTCTCCACCCTTGATGATCACATTGGGTCTGGCTCAAACTTATTATCCCTATCCAGGGCCAGGGCCAGGCGGGCATGGGGAGACATGGTCCTGTTTTCTACTACTGCACCTCCTGGTTCCCAGGGAATGAGAAGTCCTGAATTGAAACTGTTGCTTAATGTAAAGCTGTTACTTCTCTATGTGCCACACCTCTCTGCTAGAAGTAGCCCAGGCTCAAGCAACTATCTCTACTCCTAGGCTGTCATTATTCTAGAGCAAACTGTGCTCACAAGAAATCTAGGGCAATAATTACCCACCCCTGGTAGAAGTTTGAAAGTCTTCTGTCATGGCTGCCTTCTGCGGCCTTTTCCTCACCCTTTAAACTTTGTATTAGTCTTCCCTACCTCCTTAGCAGGGATTTGGCTTTCTGTCATTTGTATTAAGAAATGTGATGCTACACCAATCTCGCCACATTTGTCTTCAAGACATCCAGACAGGCTTTTCCTTTCTTTTTGGTTTTGTTTTGTTTTTATGTTTGGTTTGGTTTGGTTTGGTTTTTTTGTTTGTTTGTTCGTTTGTTTTTGTTTTTTTCTTTGTTTTCGGAAATCTCCTCTAGGTCGCTCTCTCATATCACAGATACACTTTACATGGTTAACTGCGACACTTAGACCAGCCAAAACATTCCTTAGTTTACAAAGATCTGGCCCCACTGTGGAAACTGGAAAAGTCCATGCGTGTCTTAAGGTTTCTGATGAACCAACCTTTTGTTAACTCCTTTGTGAACATAGCTCTGTTTGAACCACAGAAGTGAGACTAACCCATGGCTTCCTTCTCTCACTGGTGCCTGTCCCTCCTCTGTACTTATGAGGACAAACAGAGATAACCAAGTCTTCCTAATGGCTGAGAAACCAGTCCAGCCATTACTGATTTTTTTTTCTCATGATGTCTTAGTTTATGGATCCTTTGCCTTAAAAGGGAATAGCAGGAAGCTAATTTGAGCTGTAGACTTGTTATCATAGGAGCTTCTGCACAGCAGTGAATGCTCGAATATCAAAGGAAACTGTTTCACAGCACAACTGAAACTTCTATTGAATGCATGGGTAAGCGAGAGAAGATGTATGAGGGCGGAAACGCCAATAGACTTGTTATTTATAGCCACTGGCAGGGTCTACCGCTCTTATGCCTTCATTCAGCAGTTTTCCCTCAGAGAAGAAGGAACCCAGCCTCTACTCCATGTGACTTAGAGTTTCACCGAAACACAAGCACATTTCAAATCCGCGTTTGGGATAATCTCGTATAGCTCTCTAGGGAGAGGCTCTCAGAGTCATTCTATGGACTTCAGGAGCAGTTTCTGTCTTATGAACTACACAGGGTTATGGCTCATCTTCCACAGTATCGGTGTCTGGTAAATGAGCTCCTAGAAGATTCTGTCACTCAGGAAAGCCCTTATATATTGTAAAACAGAATGATGCTTTAGAATTTGGTAGAGACAGGGATGCATCTAAAAGTGATTTCTGGGACCCTTCGGATGGCCATTATATCAGATTGCTAGAGACAGAGGGACATAAGGAGAGAACCAGCGAAATAAACAGCTTCAGACAGTACCAGCAAACTCCACGCCGGTAGCAACGAGTTGACTTCTGTTAACAACTGTTGTTAATCAGTGTTGTATCTAACTTTATGTTAATAGTAATTACAACAACTAATGAAGTGCTGGGATTTTGAAATATGGTTGGTTATGATATGAGTTATCAGGGTCAGGTAGCAAGCTTCCAGCCAGAACCAGTAATGTAGATTGCCTCACGAAGTTCACAAAATTTAGAAATTATGTGTTTTGTTCACTTGGTATCTTTAAAGGAGAAAGTCACCTGCTTGGCTGGGGTTAAACGATACATTCGTTTGATTGGGTTCTAGGGTTAATTTTAAATTATTGCCCACTTTCTTTTGATTTTGTCAAAAGTAAGGCTAAGAAGTGATAGAATGTAAGAATATTCATGTTATATAGTATATTATAACGTATGAATTATAATGTTATTTCTGTGTGACATCAGATGTTTACATTAAGTTGTTCTGATGACTCACATCTGACCTCTCCATATTTTAGGTGTCTAGAGAAGTCTGACAGGGCTGGTTTCATTTAGTGCTCATAGGGGGAAAGTGCATTATTTGAAAACTTTTTTCTTACCTTTGGCAGTTTCTCAGGAAACCATACCCCAATGTGTTGGTCAAACCATGCATTTGCCTCAAGATATCAATACTCAGAATTAAATTGAGATGTCTGCCTAAAACAAGCATTTAGGATAAAGGAATGGCTCATATAAATTCTTCAGGTGCAGATGGCATGACAAGCAAATACCACAAAATTTCCCATTCCTTTTCCTTCACATTTATGCATGAAATTCTAACCCGAACTTTCAGTTTTATTTGTCTTCTTCGCAAAGAGTCAATCCCAGTCACAGTAAATGGTGGACAGTCCAAAATTAGAATAGAAAAAGATGATCTTTTAGGATTAAAAAGACAGGGAGGGATATGCACAGTGTTCTTCTCATTCGAGGCAACTCAGTCATTTATCAGACACTCCCTACTTTGCAAACCATTACTCTGAGTGTACACCGGAGGTACACGCAACTAAAGCTTTTGCAGAAGGGAACGCATCAGAGGTTCACCCAACCGCAAACCTCACATGTGCTGAGAGCTGCATCTAGAGCTCTTATGTTTTCCTTCACTCGATGATTTTTTTTTTATGTTTATTCAAACGCAGTGAATTGGACCTTAGGAAAGAATGAGCAACTTCTTTATACTAATATGTATTTGAGCACTCTTGGGTGTTAGTTATTGTTCTGTTTCCTGGTTTTCGATGCCCTGATATCTTTGCTCAAAGTCAGCGGTATTATCACCTGCATGATAAATTGATCTCTCGCACACATATCTCGCCTAAGACAAATCATCTGTTTTAAATATATCTCAATGTGATCTGTGTGTTGGGCAGTAAAATTGTATTCGGGTGGCATTAATGGATCTTCTTTATCCACTGGTGTACAAGACATAAAATCGATGCAATTTTCGTCATTACCTCCCAGAATTATTCTCAGAAAACCAATTCTAAGATCAGGATGATAACTCCGTGCTCTGCATTCTTGGGAGGCTGTGCAGTAAATATTTGTCAGAAGACCCATCTGCCCATTTGATTTAGATTATGGTCCATATGTATTTCTCTGGGGATGGATGGGGTAGAGCTTCTGTGTGCCCATTCAGGGAAGATGGATTCAAAATGAGATTACAGCTACCATATCCAACTTCCTATCTGTCCTCTGCACATTAATGTCCCACTTTCCTTCCCAAACCTGGGAACAACCACAAAAGTCCGAGGGTGGAGGAGACTCGAGCACCAGAACAACACAATTCATCTCCTCTAGGTGCCAAAAGTTGCTAAACACACGCACGCACACACACACACACACACACACACACACACACACACTCACACACACACCGAGAGAGAGAGAGAGAGAGAGAGAGAGAGAGAGAGAGGCATATGCACCCATGCACATACAAAGGCTATACCACAGTAAAAATAAACAATATTTCAAGTTGCCTCTGAGAATAAAATCATAATGAAAAACTGAAAAAATAAAATAAATTCAAATGCACAGTATTTAGTGATTCATTGAGAAGCATCTTCATTGACAGGAGTCTCTCCTCCAGGATTGAAAGCTCTGGGATCAGCATCAAGGACAAACGAATTTGCATACTCCCTAAATGCAGACATAATATGTCTGCCTTTCTCAACTTCAGTCTTCGGAGTAAATGACAGAGAGGTCACGGACACTTGAGCTTGTTTTCAAATTCACTCTGAAAGACTCACAAACTTCCAACATTGAAGATGTAGTATAGTACATCGAAATAATTTGAGGATTCTAAATTTTCAATTATTAAGATTCCAAAGCAACACTGCTAAAATATCAAATTGTTTTCACAGATATTTTTTTCAATAATACTAGATAAATGAGAAACATTTTTAGGAAAATTTGACAGTGTTGTATTGAAATAGATGGATTAAGTTGTGCTTAAATCAATAAACCCAGAGTGAATTACAAACCATGAATAGGATTATTTAAGCTTTAGATATAATGAACCAATGCTAGCTGTCATCACTGGACACGATGTTAATGAAACTTTTTATATACTCCCCCTTCCCTGAGAATCAAGGGCTATGCCTTTTGTGTAGCAAGCATTCAATAAATGTTGAATAAGTTATAACCATTTAATTCTCCTTTAATGAAACTGAGACCTTTGGGAGAGGGCAATAGTTTGAATATTTACATTGACTGTCTTTCACTTCAACCATGCTCAAAATTCCAATCACTCCTCTATTTCTGTAAGTCAATGCTTATGAAATTAACCAAGCTAACTGAAAACATTAAATATCGTTCCACAGAAGTAAGTCCTTAAACATGTGTTGGCCTGCCCAGCAAGAGAAGTCCTTACTACCATTTCCCTTAGCTCTCTAGCATTTTCTCAGTTGGTAACATCTTGGCACTGGCCGAACAGTGGTGCAGGCGTATTTATTGTTCTTGCTATCAATATTAGAAGTAGTTATTTATGACTTAACCATCAGAAAAGCCTCCTTGGAGTTTAAAAAGAATCTTTCAGAGAAGGGAAACCACAAAAAATTAAACCTTGTCTTCAGATCCAGTTACCTTAGAGTCATCATCAATATCCCGGAAATGAGTTTTGTGTTTTCCAGGTGAAGTGCAATCTATACATTACCATAAATACAGTCTTCCTCATTGAATAGATCTCATTTCTTAAAAGGTGCTTTCTGTCTGTCAGTTTCATTAAATCACTTAATTTTATTTTGTGGTATCAATCTAGTCAAAAACAACAAAAGCTGGCCATGTCGACCTATGAGACTTTGTGGATAAAATGCCCAAGTTTTAAGCCACATCCTCTTTAGAAGCACTTCCATGGTCCCTGTGTCCTGTTTAAGGGTCTGGCCTATACGATAACAAAGGTATTTTCTTCTTACTGTATTCTCAATGTTAAATCCAAAGGGTTCCAGAGCCCACAGCTTCCTGACTGGGTAATACATGGACATGCTTGTGGGATTGTTTTTAGACCTCCCACAAACTAGCAAACAGTTAGAAACTTCATTAAAAAACATTTGTCAGAAGGCTGAAGGAAAAGGAAAATCCTCCCCAGGCCATCTACCTAATTTCTAGCCAGTATAGGATTACTCCCTACAGGAGTCATTTATTGCCCTTACTAGCCTAGGTGATTAGGTTGCTAGAATGTTTTTTGGCTCACTGCTTTGCCATCTAGCTTCTTTCAGTTGCTGCAAAAGTATTCTTAATATTTATATAGAACCTCTGTTTCACTTCGTTTCTTTCCACATTGATCACACAGTGTGCTATTGGCAAAGCTTCTCTGAGTTCCTTAAAACTTTAGATGTGTTGGTTACATAAGCCATATATGTAGGGAAGGGGTAGGACTGTCCAGTGATGTAGTTTTAGCCTACCAGAATGCACACAACCTCTTCTCACAAGCATAGCCCCCCAACTTCCCTAACACATACATAAAGAAACTTCACCCTAGTCTCTACTTCTGTTCACATTCACAGTCAAGACCCAGCAGAGTTTAAATATGCCATTTTAGGTGAAAAGCATGATTCGCTGTGATTGAATTAATCTTTTCTTGCTTATTGGAAGCCTGGTGTCCATGCTAACTGTAGCTGAGAATTGATATCCAAATAATTTTAAAAATTGAGCTCAGAGAATCAGTGAACAGAATACTAACTTGCTTCTCCACAGATCTTTTTGAAAATAAAATAATGATATGCTTGGGGAAAACTAGTGAGAAGAATTTGGGGTATGCACAGAAATGCCAGAAGGCTGACTTGTAAGTCAGAAAGAGAAGGAAACATGAAATCTACTAATGGAACCAAAGAAAACCGCCGACTTCCTGGCCAGCCCTTAACACTGTTCTAAATGGAAACACTTGAGAAACAAATGCTATATTCTGGGACATGTTTGCATGTAAAGTCAAATCTTTAATGTTTTTCTATGAGTGGTCCACCTAGATTTTCCAAAGATCAAAGCCATCATTACAGTTCTCTACGTTTATGTATAGACTAAAAAATCATCTGTTATACAGCATCCTTAGTTAACTCTTTATCATCATATAAGTATTTTCAATCAATTTGTGACTTGATTCTTTTAAACCTTTTGTTCACATTCACTTAATACCTATGGGAGAAATAGGTCGCAATAGTACTATAATGAAGGTCCCTTCTATCTTTTTCTGTGTGATAGCAACAGATATGTAGATTATATGTCTGGAGACTTTGATGATATTCTTTGTTATCTGTATAGTTGGTTTTCATTCTCAAGTGCCTTACTTGGCAGATAACATTACCAGCAAGTACTCATAGCCCAATTTCAAATGAAACAGGTCTTCACCTGGGGAGACGTCAGTGGGGACTTGCTAAATATCTGTGACAAGCAGGAGACAGTAAAAGCTGACTGGACCTAGGAGCCATGACTTACATAATCTTTGTTCTGAGAGATTATGTCTCTAAGAGAAAATGTACTTTGTGTTTGTTTCTGGATACTTTGTTATCCCTGTCAGGGAGGAGATAGAGGGAGAGAGAGAGAGAGAGAGAGAGAGAAAGAGACAGAGAGAGAGAGAGAGAGAGAGAGAGAGAGAGAGAGAGAGAGAAGAGAAGAGATTGCTTCACAGAAAGAAGTTGATTTTAACTGGATTAAGTATGACAGATTTTTATTGCACATTGGAAAAATGAAATGCATAGAAGCAGCCTAAATAATTCTTCTCTATAGTGTACATTTAAAATTATTTTCTATGTCTTTTCATTTGATTTGTCATTAGTTCCCTGGGCTATATGCACTAACATTCTAATGTGCCGATCTACACAGGTCGTCATGGAGATGGAGGTTATTGGCCAGTTGATACTAACTTGATTGATAGAAGCACTCTCAACGGTAAGTATATAAATTGAGTTCTATTGGATTAGATATACTAATTACATGGTTAATTCTACAGTCTCCAAAACAAATTTTCTTTTGACAAGGGCAAGAACTGTGTACTTAGGGTTTCACTGTGGTTATAGAGAAATGATATTATTAGCAAACTTCACACATTCTACCAGAAAATGATGACAATTAGAGGTGACAGATGCCTGGGAAAATAATTAGAAAAGTTCCAGCACTGGGAAATTTATAAATGATACAGGGCTTTCCTAGTTTGCTTCCTAATATGCTGAAAAATATTGACCAAAACAATTTGGAGAGGAAAGATTTTATTTCAGTTTACAGCTTAGGGTCCATCATGGGAGAATTTCATGGTAGTAGCTTTAGGAAGGAACCTGGGGTCAGAAACTAAAGCAGAGACCCTGGAGGAAAGTTTCTTACTGTGGACTGCTTTGCCTGCTTTCTTATACAATTTGTCCAGGAATAGCTCCACCCACAATGGACTGGGACATCAATCATTAATCAAGAAAATCATCCAAAGACTTGACTTCAGTCCAGTCTACTGAAGGAATTTTCTCAATTAAGGTTTCCTCTTCTAAGATGATCCTAATTTGTGTCTGCTTGATAGAAAGCTAACCAACACGAGTTTTATTAAATACATAGATTTTGAAATGTGGTAGTGTATTTCCAGTGTTCACAACAACCATTTTTATTGGGGAGAGAGATGATGACTAAGAATCAACTACTTCTGATAAAGTTGCTTGGACTTTTCACTCAAAAAGTTCATTTTCTCTAAGACTTGATTTTTAGTTGTCCTTCATAGTCTCAAGATTAGACACCTTCCTTGCTTCTCCATATGACTATGGGTTTTTAGGGTGAGCACATGGAGGAAATCCCAGGTAATGACTAGGGAGTGGAGTGAAAGTCCCACTCTACAAGCTTCTCTCCGTTTGTTGAAGCAGCGTCTTTGAGAGGATAAATTAAGTGTAACTAGAGGACCATGCTTATCTTTGGAAAACATGCTGTTCTTGTTTGGTCTGACTTACTGAGAACAAATCAGATATTCGAGATACCATAACAGCTGTTATTATATATCACAAGGTAGCAAACTCTAAGACGCTTCCGTTCCATCCCACAGTTGAGGTCTCCTGGGTGTATCTGCATCATTACTTGCTTGCTAGTTCTCTGATGGACTCTTCGATTTGATGTTCCCCACACATGGCTGTGTAAAGAAATAGCATTATTTTACACATTAATGAAAAAAACACCAATTACTCTCTAAATCCTCTGGATCATGCTATAATTTGTCTTTATTTTCAAATTGGTGAAGATTTGTCCATGTGCTTAGGATACTTCTCCCTCATTTTTCTTCACTGCTGTGCAGTATTTTGTTTTATAACTAATGAAATCGTTTAGCCACCTTAGTAGATTTGCATGAGGGATTTGATTAATGAACAGATACATTTCCATTTGTGTATTTTCCTATTACGTGATAGAGATGGGAGGCCAAATTTGCTATTTAATTTGTTTGCTGGTGGTGAAATTAAAATAAATAGTTAAATTAAGTGATGACTTGCTAGTGTGTGCTATTGTACAGTAAAAACAAATGCATGAACTTCTCCAAGTGGTGTAGTCCCTTAATAATGTTCAATCTCACACTATAACTTCCTCTGCTAATAATGCCCTTTGCTTAAACATAGACAAATCCATTTACTTTCATCTACATTTCCCAGCCATTCCTGTTATCATCACAGAATATATTGGGTACTGTGTAAACTACAGGAATTTGTTGCTCATAGTTCTTCTAAAGGTTGGGAAGATAGTTCAAGGTTAAGGCCTCAGTAGGTTGTATGTATGATGAGACCTTATTCTCTATTTCACATATAGCATATTCTGTGTCCTCCTTGCTAGAAATGGTACCTGACATTCTCTAGGCTTGTCTTATGAGGACACAGATTCAGTTCATGAAAATTCTACCTACTGTACATAGGCACACCTAAAAATCCTTATAGTTGAATCTCACCAAAGGTACTATTAGTTTTCAACATACGCATTAGCTTAGGGTGTCAGGATCTTCAGACATGAGGGAACATCCTAAACATATATATGTTCACATCAAATCTAAGGTTTAATACAGGATGCTTTCTCCAGGGGGTCCATATTGTCCTGTTCTTTCTCACATGTTCTCTCCCACACTTCTGCAATGCTTGACAAAAATCAATGCCCAGCTCTGGAAGTCTCTCATAATTATAAGGCTGGAGCTCACAGAACAATGTGAAAGGCAAGTATTGGGCCTGAATCCAGACAAGTGGCTTCCCCTGTGCAATAAACTTGGGTAATGATCATTTTGCCTATCAAAGGTTGCTAGTTTCATTAACTTAATCCCATGTAAAGATTATCTTAAACATTAACAGTACACCAGTCACACTCTCTATACTTAAAATCAGTCCAGAAATGTTACTAATGATCTAGAGAAATGGCCAAGTGGAGAACACTCGCCGTTCTCGTAAAGACTCAAAGTTAATTCCAAATTACACGTAATAATTCACAATTTTTTGTAGCTCCATTTCTATAGAATTCTATATACCATCTCATAGCCTCCTTCGGCACTACACACATGTTGCACACATACATACATAAAATACAAATACGCATACATAAAATACAAATAAATAGTGTTGTAAAGGGTAAAATGCTACTAAGACTCCTCTGAGTGTAGGGTTCTAGTAATAAACTATGGATTCAGGTGTAACATTATATTACTTCAGGAACAATAAAAACAAGATAAAGAATCCAGGTGGATTAAACTACCAAGGAAGGATGGTGAAAATAATTCATGGATACACAGAATTTTTTTAAGGTTGCTTTAATTGATATGTATTATATATCAAATATATATATCAGATATCATAAACCATATATCATACAACATATATAATATATCATACATCGTATATGATATATCATATATCATCCATAATGCATCATTGATCATTATACATTAGACATCACATATCAGATGACATGTGATGTCATATACCATATGTCATATGTCATCTACCACATATCATATATGATAGAGAAATTCTCATTCTAGAATTCACTTAAGGAATCAAAATCTCCCATTAGAATCATTCTAAAGAGCCAGCAAGATGCCTTGGTATTTTAAGGTGCTTGACCCAAATATTTAGGACCTGAGTTAGATCCCTGGACTACAATTACAAGAAGAGAAATGATGCCCATGGCTGGTTCTCTGACCTAAAACATATATATATGTTTATATATATATATATATATATATATATATATATATATATATATCCTTTTCTTTTGACATTCAGTTACATTTAAACGTACTAGCAAATTTTAGAGTAATCCTAAATTACCAATTTTAATTTATCAATTTTATGAAGTTGTTTGAGTAGGAATTCATTCCCCCATTTTATTTATGACCACAAGTAATATATTTTGAAGTAGACAACACCAGAAAAGAGTGATGATCCTCTCCTATCTTTTAGTATTGCTGTGCAGAGGATGTAAATGTTCATGATGGAGTCAATGTTAACCACAGGCAAAATTGTGTTCTCTCTGAAGCTACATGACCTGAAGGACACAGGCTTTAACAGTGTTAGATTTAACAGTAAAATTGTAATTTTTTTCACAATAGCCTAAAAGTCTGACATAAGTAAATCCTTTGCTAGAGATTTCTGTTACAACGTGTTTATGCTTCTTAATGTATATGCATATGCAATGAGAAATTACTCAAAATTACTTGTATTTTCACTCTAAAATATGTCACTCCCCAGTGTGCATCCAGCTTAAAAGTTTTGCATAAGTGCTTCAAGTTGTCTTTCAAAATAAAATGAATTTTTTGTTAAAAAGAAGCACCAAACTAACTCTAACATGAGTGTGCCAATCAATAAACCTTCCTGTTCACAGGAGTCAGTCTTCAGCTGAGGAATAGGACAGTGATTTGAAATGTATTCCAGTACATGCTTCTTCTTTAAGATTTAAGATTCCTAGTAACAATAAAATTATGATTTAAATTTGACCTGGCAAACCTTACCTCACAGAGGAAATTCGTGAAGGCAAACCAGAGAATGATGTCCAGTGGTTTCCAGCCAGTTCATATCAATTGCTGGCATTACCCTCCTCAGCTTTTTCTTTCAGTTCATGATGTATTGGAAATATTAAGCTAAGTGAATGAGACTAATGATGTGCATGCAATATATCTAGAATAACTACCAGAGACACAAATTAGGACTCTGACTCATTGCAGCAAACTGAAAACCCAAAGACACATGGATGGTGAAAGGAAAACCTAATCTCTTTCCTCTTGTACTTTGCTAGCAGAAAAATTATGGTAAATATGTGATCTGACATGAGCCCTGGCTATTGTAACCAATCCCATAAAGGCATGTGAAACCTGAGATTCCTAGTTAAAAGCCTTCTAAAATGTTAAGGTTTGGGGAAAAGGTATTTTTTTCCAATTATTTATGTAAGTGAATCCCCTGAGAGGTGAGTCTGCAGTCACACTTTACCCTTAAAAGATGTCTGCATTGACAAAAACATCTTCCCATGTTTTGTTCTGAAACCTCTCACATAATGAAATCGCATACATCTCCCTCAGACTGACAGAGTTATCGGTGCTTTCTGGTTCTCTCTACATTTGCTGGGTTGATCCTTCAAAGCAGAGTAATAGCTTATTGTCAGGATGCAATCAGCAGTTCCAAGGAAATTTAGGCCCTGGTAGTCATTTCTGTTGTTTGTTTCTCATTCTACCCTTTTAAAAATTCACTTTTGAAGAGAGAGAGAGAGAGAGAGAGAGAGAGAGAGAGAGAGAGAGAGAGAGAGAGAGAGAACACGTGAGAATGCTATAATTTACGAATTGTCTTTTGAGAGCCCTTAACGAAATTGTGGAAGCTGGCATCCTAAATACTTTTTATGTCAGGTAGAATCAAAGTTAAATATTTGGTGTTATCATACTATTTCAATTTTATGATGTATTTAATTTTTAGACTAGACTCCACATCCTCCCTTGACACTGAACATGCTTCTACTTCTCAAAGCACAGCCTGTACCTTACATTTGTGTGAACGGCAACCACCATGAACCTTACCTCAGCTCAACACTGCTTTATTCACCTGGGAATACCAAATCCCTTTGCTAGTAGTTCTGCCTGGGATTTGTAAAATAAGTTTAGCAATTTGATCAGAAAATCTATAGATCCTATAAAGCTTTATATTATTCACCTCAAGTTTGAAACACTGTTAAATTACCATGTTTCACCATTTTGATTCATTCTCTTTAATAAACATGTGAAATTATCAATTATTTTTAAATATTCAGATATTTGTTGGATATTCTTTTATTCTGTTTTAAATTCATATATATGGGATGTCTGATGAAAGATCACTGCTTGGATCTATGTAATTTACTTCAAGGAACTATTTTTTTCTCAGCATGCAAGCAATCGCATTTCAACTTCTCAAAATAATGTGATAGAAAGCCCTGTATGTTTCTGTGAAAATGGCTCTTCTGAGATTGGTAAATTTTTAGTAGAAACTCAGTGTTCTTATCAGATACTTTCATGCCAATGGAAGATGCAACAATGTCTTCCAAATACAAGACTGATACCCACATAAACTTACAGACTCTAGCAGCACACACGAGAGCTTCAACTAGACAACATCCCAGAACTGAGAAACGGAAGTGCACACAAAGTCTGACCTTTAACCAAGAAACTATTTGTAATTGGTACCTGCTGGCAGAGGGAAAGTCCGTTTTCTCCAATGGAGTGTCACTGGGAATGTCAGCCATACTCCAGGGCATGCCTCGTGCCTAGGAGTAGCTGAGGAACACAAAACAGACTCAGTGAAAAGGTTTTTCCCAACTTTATATTTTTAGCTTGTTGATCAGAATAAAACTCTCCTATAAATTCACCTTTGGAAATGTTCTATGTTGGCTGCTTTTAATGTAGTCAACAGGCTACACTAGTACAATCAGTCTCTAAATTATAAAACTTCTGTCAACTGAACAGGAAGCTCAAAACCATTATGGGCCCTCCCCATTAGCCCATCTTTCAATAAAAAACATTGTAGGTGTGTCCCATTGGACCACCTTTCCATCAAAAACATATCATCCCTTCCCATGGGCCAGACTCTCATCAAAACCATTATTGACCCTTCCTATTGAGCCATCTCTCCATCCATCGGCTAACACTAAAATATATTCTACTTCTATTGATTTGCCTATTCTATATGTTTTATAAAAATAGAATGAAACTCCATCCAACCTTTAGTTGACTTCCTTTCACTTCTACGTTATAGCATGACTCCATTCTTTCCTTTGGCTGGGTATATTACATTAAAAGGTATAGCACCATTTTTCTTTCTTTCCTTTTCCATTTTTTTAACTAATCAATATTTATATTGTCCCTATTTTGGCTTTTATAAATAGCGCTGTTAATAAAAATTTCCTGAGCAGGTTTGTATCTATCCTTGACTCATTCTGTTTTTGTTCTCGGGCTATAACAGTAAGAACTCTTTCCCTCATTACAGCTTGATGAGCAGTAGTGACAACCTCTCCCTGAACCTGAACCCTGTATACTTGTTTTACCCCCAGAACCACCCATTGGACAAATGCACCCCCCACATGGCAGTGTAACTCCTCAAAAGAACAGCAACCTGCTTGTCATAACCGTGGTCACCGTAGGCGTTCTCACCGTGTTGGTTGTGGTCATTGTAGCAGTGATTTGTACCCGGCGCTCTTCAGCCCAGCAAAGGAAGTGAGTATCAACTGACTCCTAAGAGAGTCTCTTGTGTTATATTCTTGATCTCTCTCTCTCTCTCTCTCTCTCTCTCTCTCTCTCTCTCTCTCTCTCTCTCTCTCACACACACACACACACACACACACACACACACACACCTTTCTTTTTTAATTTTTTAATTTATTTTATTTTATTTTTTTCATCTTAATTATATTGGGTATGTCTTATTTCCATTGCAAATGTTATTCCCTTTCCCGGTTTCCAGATAAACATCCCCCTAACTCTTCCCCTCCCCTTCTATATGGGTGTTCCCCTCCCAAACCTCCCCCATTACCGCCCTCCCTTGCAAGAAACCTGTTCACTGGGGGTCCAGCCTTGGCAGGACCAAGGACTTCCCCTTCCACTGGTGCCCTTACTAGGCTATTCATTTCTACATATGCAGTTGGAGCCCAGGGTCAGTCCATGTAAAGTCTTTGGGTAGTGGCTTAGTCCCTGGAAGCTCTGGTTGCTTGGCATTGTTGTTCATATGGGGTCTCGAGCCCCTTCAAGCTCTTCCAGTCCTTTCTCTGATTCCTTCAGTTCAGTGGTTTAATGATGTCATTCGCCTATGTATTTGCCATATTCCGACTGTGTCTCTCAAGCAAGATCTACATCTGGTTCCTGTCAGCCTACACTTTGCTTCATCCATCTTTTCTAGTTGGGTGGCTGTATATGGTGGGCCACATGTGGGGCAGGCTCTGAATGGGTGTTCCTTCAGTCTCTGTTCTAAACTTTGCCTCCATATTCCCTCCCAAGGGTATTCTTGTTCCCCTTTTAAAGAAGGAGTGAAGCATTCACATTTTGGTCATCTGTCTTGAGTTTCATGTGTTCTTTGCATTTAGGGTAATTCAAGCATTTGGGCTAATAGCCACTTCTCAGTGAGTGCATACCGTGTGCACATACACACACCTTTCTTAATGTTCATGCTCATGTATCCCTTATTGCTTGACTCCAGTTAAACCTAGTTCTGTCCATTGTAAGCATATAATTAGGTTACAGCTAGACTCAAGATTTTTTTTACAACACAACCCTGGAGAGTATCTTGTATTTTTGTTTGTTAATACTTTTCAGGGGCAAATTCTCATGTAGGTAGCACGCAGAGAGGGACTACACTAAGCCCCTTCTCTACCTTCTCTGCCATTGCTTCCAGGCAGTTGGAGATATTGCCCCTCCACAATACTTATTTATCACATTTGACAGGGAGCCCTGCAGGCTGGTAATCAATGCTCGTTGAATGGATGACTAAATATAGCACATCAAACTCAATGTCATTGCAAACATAGGCATGCTTACTCTTAGGCACTAAGAGAGAAAGAAGAGTCCAGTAGTTTGAAAAGGTTGCTATTTCCTGTCTCTGTTTAAATGTCAGAAAATAACATAATGGCTCCAAAATATTTTCATATTTTACAGTTTTTGATTTTACTGTAGTGAGAAGGTTGCATCACATAAAGTTAAGAATGAATATATGGTTTGGTCACAACTCACCCTTTCCAGCATTGCCTCAGGACAAGCCCAGTGTTTGCTTGTGTTTGCAGATTCGTGAAGTCACCAGAGTCATTGACTTTGGTCATTTAACTTTCTGGTTTTTGTCAAATCCAGTCTGATACATATTGTCAGCAACCCTCATTCTCTCTCTGGATGGAAGGTCTTTTGTTCCCATTCCTTTTGTTAGTTCTACGCTTCCGGCTTGTGTTGCGGCTGGGCTGGAAGTGGCTGGCTTGACAACTCTTCTCTACATTCATTGTCAACAAAGATTCTCCAGCAATTCATTTTCCTCTTCTCTCATGCCTGTTCTCTCTCTCCTGCTCTTATACACCCTGTAGCTCTATTGATAGGCTCTTTTGTGTCGCCTGGCACTGTTTGTAGAAACGGAACAGGTGAAGAATACATCCTGAAGAGAGTACCTCTGACACACGGATTCAACCTGTATGTTTAATTTATATCTAGCTACAGTCGTGGGTTGTTCTGTTTGGAACTGGTAATTACTGGTGAGCCAATACACTGTCTGACAGAGAAAGATGATGAATGAACTTGACAAGGTCATCTTAGGTGTGAACACGGCGAGAAGGCATGGTCTCTCAGAATTACAACTAAATGAGTGAATGTCTTAGTCTTTTATAACAGAATACCTCGAGGTGAATCGTTGAACAAGGTTACAGGGTTATTTTTGGAATCAATGTTGTGGCAGTCCAAGAGCATAGCACTGCATGTGTTAATTTATGGGGAGGGTCACCTACTATGGCTATATGCAAGGTCACAAAGGAGAACGTGAAGACAAACATGAGAGAAAGGTGCGCCCTGATAAGACAGGAAGCTAGAGACATGAGGTAGCCCTCATTTGAAAGCTGCATGAACCCATTTTCATGACAGGGAAACTGAGACCACACAACATGACCCAACTGAAATAAAAACATTCATCGTTTTAACAATTGACACCTTAGGGACAAGCCTCAAAATGGGTCTCCCTGAAGACAAACCGTGTGCAAATCTTGTCAGAAAGACTGAAAAATCGCTTGATATTGTGTTCCTAAGAAGTGTTGTTCATACTTGGCATGGTGTATCATCGAAGCATCAGGTTTCCGAGGCAGAATCAAAAATTGATAGGAAGCAGAGAGGAGACGGGTGCTGAATGACCAGCTGTTGTCACAACATTGGCACATTCATGCCATTTCCTCAACCTAGCTGCACTATCTGTGAAGGGTTTGGAGACACAGTTGCTTGCTTACCTCATAATCTAGTGGTCATCACACTGACCGGTGAACTATGGTCCTGGATCTGTACTGTCTCTCTGCCGGGAAAATGTCTGTTCTGTAAGGGTGAAAAAGTAAAATTTGTCGGTTTATTGAGAGCACCCTGAATCATCTGGAAACCCACAGGAAAGCCTTTGGGGGATAATAAGAGCTTGAGACTTTTATCTGGAAAACATAGGGTACCCTAAATATAACTAGATAATGAAGACAGAGAATGAGGGCATAGATAACGACTTGTGAATGACCGAGGAGCCAGAGAAATTGAACCTTGGTTTTTCCTCATCTAACTCACAGCATCTCTCATGACTTGACAGAATCCCACACGTTCTCTCATGTCAGCAGTGACAGACCCACTGACCTTTATCTTGTTTTCAGCTGACATACTTTCCAGGGTCTTGGCAGATGGCTCAGCATAAAAGTACCTGCTGCCAAGCCTGAGGTCCCTAGTATAATGTTTAGGGCCCACATGGGTGAAAGAACTCATTCCCAGAAGATTTTTCTGATCTCCACATGCATCCACAGCACACAAGAATGTGCAGATACAAAATAAATAAATGCAATTTAAGAATTATATTCAGATTTAGCAGGTTATAATTACATCTGTGTACACATATATTATATATAATAAATATGTAATTAGATAGATAGATAGATAGATAGATAGATAGATAGATAGATAGATAGATAGATGACAAGTAAAGAAAAAGAATCCATGAGATTTAGAGAGAACAAAGGAGTGATATGTGGGAGGACTTGAAGGAGAGCTTGAAGGTAGGAAAGGAAAAGGGATAAAACCTTTATTTATATTTTAATATCAAAAAATATAAATAATATATGTATGTATAAGTTTTGAAGTACATGTACAAAATATAATCAAAATATAATGTAATATATATTGTATTTTCAGATGTATGTTAAGGGAAAGGTTAGAGAATTCTTTTCTTGCAATTGTTTTTAGGCTTTATTCATTGTTTTTCTCGTGAGGACTTTCCCCAACACTATTTCTGCCACAGAAACATTAGAATTAATTAATTCAATTAATACAGATGGAAGCAAAAATCAATTCCAATCTGAAACAGAAAAAAAAAAAACAACTCTTCACCAAGCTCTCGGAAATTGGTAGTAAAATGCAGTTAATGCTACAGAGTAGGAAACACAGCCAGGCCTCTCTGCTCTCTGCGACCGAGACAGCTGAGGAGTGAGGTCTTCTCTGTATTTTACTTGGAATGCAAATTATTACATCCCAGTAAATTAAATGTGTTACCAACTATCAGAAATTTCTTATTCCAATTAATATTTACACATCTGCTTCATCACATGTATCTAGATATATCCTATATTCAACAGTAATATGGCTATCTAGCTTACTCGTAGGCAAGTGGGTAAGACTTTAGTTTTAGCATATAAAAGAGTGGAGCAGCATTTCCATCTAATTTCTATTACTATTGCTCGCAATAACTCCTACGCGGTTGTGTCATAGTGGAGCACGTCCTTCATCCCCGGCCATCAGCGTCCTTAGCCTTACTAAGAATCAACACAAGGACTTCCATCCCCCAGCCCAACCTAAATCACATCACTTCAAAGTATTCTAAGTGTAAATTACAAATCACACTGCAGCCTAGAACGTTCGAGTAATATAAAATAGAGGTAATTGTGTGTAGTTTTGGTAATTAACGTTTCCTTACATGAAAGAGAATTCCCATATATATTTTTTTCAGTTAGTGAGATTGCGATAGAAAATTGTAATACAGAAGAACTGTGATTTATTGAAATAAAAATTGGTAGGTGTTTTCCTGTATTTTTTAAATATGGTAAGAATATTTTCCTTGTGCACATAGAAATTGAGTTGAATTGTATTCTGTATATAATTAGTAGATATTAAAAGGTTGGTATTGAACCTGTAATGTAAGTTCAGGTGTGCGGTTATTACAATCACAAGGCATTTAACAGAATGGACAGCAATTCTGTCTTAATACATTAAATTAAATATGTAAAATAACCACTTTTCCTTCATACAATCAGTTGTCAGCTGAGCCTTATGTTCAATTTAATGTGTGTGGCAAGTTTTGAAGGATAGCACAGATTCAAATCTTGACCAAAATGATTATTTTTAAATGCTGAAGATCAACTGTTTAAATTCTCAAGTGATGTTAATTGCCTTTTAACTTTTAATGACACTTTAGTTTTTAGTCTTTAACATTTTAATTACTTGTGCATATTCTCTTCACAAGGTATCTTACTGGCAACATCTTAGTATTTTATGATCAATTAACTTGACCTTAAAAAACACAGGTATGGTCAAACATTGACTCCTTCTGAGTTTCTCATACAAGATTAATAGCTACTATTCAAGTATAAATAGTCAACATAGTGGGTGGAGAAGGCAGGGGACTATGGACACTGCCCATTCCCCTTCCTCCCTTTCCTCTACAGCCTGGGCTGTGTCTTCACTCCCTGCAGAGCCTCTTCTCTCCTCATATCCTCTCCACACACGTGGGCACGATACCCTGCTACACCATGCACTGGACCTTGAGCATGCTGGTGCCTAGAGAATGAATACATGGCTGCTTATTAGTTCGCCTCTGGAGAAGCAGGATTCTTAGCACACAGTAGGGCCTGAAAGATTTATTACAACATGAAAAGGCATGCACGTGAGGGCAGCAGAGCTTAGAACACTTCATTGAGTGGAGTCTTAAGTAAAACCAACATTCAATCCATGTGGCTTTTAACCCACACCCCCAACATGATCTTGAAAAAAAAAGGCTTTTCTTTGAGTAATAATTTAGGTGGAAAGCACCAGGCAGACAGACCAGTGAGGATATGTGAAGGAGCTTCTGAATAACAATTATGGAGAATTCTTCTCTGTGTATTCCAGTTATCTTCGCATGGAAGATATCTGTGTCATTTGGCTTCATACAAAGAGTGAGTGTGACAAACTTTAATATTTGGACTAAAATATTTCTGCAATTACCCACTGACTTGATGATGTCACTCAAAATATTTCTGTAGGAGGCAAGGCCTCCAGTGACTCGAACCTTCTGCCCTTTCAGCCTACTGTCTACAGCATTCTGGTACAATCTTCTTACCACAATGAAACTGAAATTCCCAAAGCTATGCCACTTTTCAGCATGTATAATCGTCAATCCTTCACCCATGTGTGTATTCATAATCCTTAATGTTTCTTGATGGTCGCTGGTCCACAACTTCTCAGAAAATAAGTGACTTAATATTTTAAACATTGGACACTGTGGAAGAAGTACACCAAAAGTTCACCCTGCATTGCCAGAGGAAAGCCCGACAGCTCAGGGAGACACCAGACACCGTACCTGAGAGGCAGAAGTAGAGGCATTCTCTATTCAAGACTTCACTGACTGGCTAGTTGGGCTCTCTTTTAAAAAGTGAAGGGAAGTCTAAAGAATAAGCAGATGTTAAGTCAATAGGATTCCCAAAATATTTGGGACAGAAAATAATCAAACAGATAAAATTGAACCCGAGAACCCCCTCATGCTCAACATGCTTTACTTGATGGGTCCAATAAGCCAAAGCAGAGGGCCCGGTGGAATGCGTGCTTTGCCACTGAGAGCACCCGCAGCAGAAAGACATGTCTCCTATCTTAAAGGTATGGCCGAGAGGGGAATAAAATCTGGAGTGTAAAAAATAATTAATTATTTAATAATTAATTAAAAATAGAAAGGTACTTTAAGAAGGTACTGTAACTGTGGGAAAGGATACTTTTGCATTGTGAGGAAGGGTTAAATGTATGGCATTTCTTTACTTAATAGAAGTATCAGATTTAAAATATAAGCAAACAAAGCTAAATAAATCAATTGGCAGTATTTTACAAGTGTTAGATGTGCCTGCTAACACCCAGATCACCCCACCCCTCAGGATGGCCGCCGGTTCAGTAGTCCTGAGGAGTTCACAGGCTGTGCCTCTGGCTCTGCTCCCTCACCAGGCTTTGGAGAGCCACCACTAAGTCTAACTGCATACATGTGTAAAAGATTCTACTGCAAAAAAAAAAATGGGGAGCTGAGTGCTGCCATCACTTCAGCCATTATGCTGTGGAGACGACAGATGGGCAGGAGGTCGGGATGACAGCTGCCCTTTGTGGAGTTTGAAGACAAATTTCAGAAAGTTTAGTTTGGAGCACCTGCTGGGTTTATTACACACCTGCTACGGTGCAGGTTGAAAAGCTGGAGAGAAAGAAACACTGCCGAGCAGAAGGCTTCTCTCTTAAAAGCAACAAAAAAGAAGACATTGTGGGAGGAGTTACGGTAAAGTGATGACTGAGAAAACACACACACACACACACATATACACACACACATACACACACACACATAAACACTCACACATACACACTCACATACACACACACAAACACACACACATACACAAACACACCACAGACACACACAAACACACCACAGACACACACACACAAACACACACACATACACACACAAACACACCACAGACACACACACAAACACACCACAGACACACACACACACATACACACACACACACATACACACATACACACACACACACACACACACACACACACACACAAGATGAATCTGATTAGAGACCTTCAGGATTTCGTTGTCATCCAGATAGGCAGTTGGGAGGTGCATAAGCATCTGAAACTGACAAGAGTCCTGCAGGAAAAAAATGTCTGCTTTTATCCGGAATCACGACTTCTCCCTGCTTTGAGTTCATGCTTCACAACCAACCAAAAGCTGCTGCCTTTTCCTAGATTTGGAACCTCTTAAAATTAGGAGAGACCTGGGATGTCTTGCTACAGAGTGATGGGGAATGGTAATTGAATAGTTAATCAAGGCTTGTATTTAAACTTGAGGCAACAAGAGTTCTAGATTACTGGAATGACAATGAAAAAAAATTTCACATATGTATTCTGTGGCTATCTGTTTTTCGGAGAAAGGGTCTCAATTGTAGACCATGTGGGCCTGCTACTCACTGTGTAGCCCTAAATCTCAACTTGTCTTTTTGTTTCAGCGTCCTAAAATCTGGGATTAAAGGCTTGATCCATCTTACTTAGTTTTCCACAAAAATAAAAATGTTTTTTAAGATTTAATCTTAATTTCAATGCAAGTGTGTGTGTGTGTGTGTGTGTGTGTGTGTATGCGCGAGCGTGAATATGCTACATGTGGATGCCCAGGGCAATCTAAGAGCTCATTAGATGCCTTGAATCTGTAGTTACAGGCCACTGTTTGCCTCCCTGACTAGAGTAAGCAAACACGGAAGCTAATGTGGGTCCCACGGAAGAACAGCAAGTGCTTTGAACAACTGAACCATCTCTCTGCTCTTACTAGAAAGAGAAAGTTTTGATCAGTATTTTTTCTGGGCTATTTAAGTATTGAGTTACCACAAGGAAGCACATGGTGTCATCCTGTGGGAGCTGGTGCTTCTCTAAAGACAACCATGGAGATACTAAAGTTGTTTAGCAGTTTGGTCCAAGGGAAAGAGAGACAACAGGATGAACCTACCAGATGTAGCACTGAGAAAAACTTTAACAGCACTAGTGGTAGAGAACATATAGTTCCGTGAGTGTTGCTGATCTATTGAGGAGGGTAGTGGACTCAGTGATTATTGGCTCCGAACCAGAAAAATACCTAGGATGTAGGCTTACCCACTGTTGGAGACAATGTAAGGCTACTATTACAATTCCAACCAGGCAGTTGAGAAGATATTAAAGCTTTAAGTATACATTGTTTTTCTACAAAATCACAAAGCAGCTATTAAGCCTGGAGTTCTTTGTTTCCTGTCCTCATCAGCCCTACTTCCAAGACAGAAAAGAATGCTGAGAAATTTCAATAAATTGTACTACCGAATAATAATTGGAAAAATATTTGCAAAGCCTTTAAGTTGGTAATTGAAAAAAACAAAAGTCATTCCCAGTGGTTTTGGTTACAGTTTTTCATTATGATTAACTTGTTTGAGGCCTAGGGAATGCCTCATTCGGTGACTATAGCTGCCTGGACATGAAGACTTGAGATCGAACCCTAACATCCATGTAAAACAAAATAGTTTTAGTTCAAGCCTTGGGGGTGTGGAGATGAACGGATTCCTGGGGCTTGTTGGCAAGCAAGCCTAGGCTAAATGATGGTTTCCAGGACCCTGACACAAAAACAAAGTAGACTGGTTATGGTGAATAATACCAAAGGTTGACTTCTGTTCTCTATGCACACATTTGCACACACTTGCACACACATGCACACACACATACATAGACACACACACATACACAGACACACACACACACACACACACACACAATTAGTTTGTCTTGGCCATTTAACAAACATTGCTACTGAGTTCTATCCCTGAAGTACACACGCAAAGGAACCACACCACATTTCAATAAAACTTTATTACAGATTGGGATAGATTTGGCCTGTAAGGCATGGTTTTGTTGCTGTCTGCCACCGTGCCTGTGTAAGCACCATGCTACGTTACTTTATACACAGAGTATTTGAATCTCAGTAAACTCGGGATGTGATCATCTCTGAAGAAAAGGTATTAAATTTAGGGTGGCTAAAATCTTACTGGAGCAAATAAGAGAAGTTTGGAATGTTTCCCGGGAAGGAATCATTCTTTCTCTTCTAATTTCAAAAGACAACTCTCATGGCGTTTGCACCCAGACACTCAGTGGCTCCAAGGCAAACTGTTTTATTCGCCCAAGAATGTCCTCATGTGGCCTTTTGTTTTCAAATAGCAAATGTCCCAGTTGCACATTAAATTATACAGCTGAGGCATAGACTTTCCTCTGAGCTCCAATCTTAGCTGTTGGCACAAATTCTGGCCTTTTTATTTCTATCTGCCCTTTCAAAGCTACCCGTTCATTTATCTCTGAAACAGATGTTGTAGTCAGGTACCTTATGCCTACCTCCAAAGATTGGCATATGGCTCCCACCAACCCATTGTCACCTTGGGCATGAATCTCCAGCTGCTGACGCTGGAGAAAGGCTTCTTTCTGGCAGGCAGCGGGGACCCTGGGGATTCAGCTCAGCATCTCCTAGAAATGTGCTGAGGCTCTGGGGGGAGAAAAGGAAAGACAGCCAGGACAAATCTGCCAATTTTGGGGTTTCATCTGATTCCTCCCGGGAGTCCTTTTGTTTCTTTGCTTGCAACCTGAACTGAATGAGGAAAGATAGGACGCACCGTGGGACCGCACCACTCACATCTGCTCTCTCACTTCCTCACATAGGAAACGGGCCACGCACAGTGCGAGCAAGAGGAAGGGCAGTCAGAAGGACCTCCGGCCTCCGGATCTTTGGATACATCATGAAGAAATGGAAATGAAAAATATCGAGAAGCCGGCAGGAACCGACCCTGCAGGAAGAGGCTCCCCCATCCAGAGTTGCCAAGACCTCACACCAGTCAGCCACAGCCAGTCAGAAAGCCAGATGGGAAGCAAAAGTGCCTCCCATTCAGGTAATAATATTCGCTCTGGGATGAGGACGGCCCACTGGGGGACTCTGTACTCTTTCTTTGATAGAGGTGGCTTCTGATACTCTGCACACCATTTTGTGTCATCCATCAATTAAAACTAGCTGATGAAAACTTTGGTGACACATCTGTGCCCTCTATCATTCTGATGCCTGCCTTCTCTAATTCGAACAATCTGGAAGGTTTTTATAGTTTAGCAGCAGTGCAGCTGGGAAATAATGGCGTGAGAAGACTAATTGAAATGATTGCATTTTCTGATCTGCTATAAAAGTGTTGTTAAGGCAATACAGTTTGAGGCTAGCCAGTTTTACACTCCTTAATCTCTGTGGACCATTACAAGATGATCCTCAATTTGCTATCAATTCATTGTTTGAAAAAAATAGCATGAGGAGCACCCGAGGAATGAAAACGTCATTGTTTTGACATTCATTACCATGGAGATCAACTGTCATCTCTAGTCACATTATTTTGTGATCCCTCACTGGATACCGTCACTTGAAAGCTGTTGGTATGCAGAGGAAAATGAAGGAAGTGCCAATTGTTCAATAGACTGCAGCATAATAATTGAAGTCCAGGGATCACTAAGAATTCAGTAAAGTGGTTTCAAAATACACTGTTTTCTGGAGGTCATCGAGTCCCAGTGTTTGTTTACTGGAAGTTCAGTAGCGTGTCTGCTGATCATCAGGATGTGCTGAATGTACTTGCTAAACGAGTTCACAGTCTTCTTAGACTAAGTTAAACCTCTTAGTCAAGTCAATGTGCAACTAGTTTCCTCGTCCTTGTTATTTCAAGAATTCCAAAACAGAGATTTTAGTCACAGATTTTTCCATCAATGTGCCGGATATTCCTCCCCTAGCCTTTGCATGGCATCTCTAGCAGATTTAAGGGTATATCAGGGAGACAATAGTCTAGAATTTAAAGGGTCTCTCACCTTATTGCTGGATGGACATCTGACTATGGAGAGTAGGGTTCTTTCAGACTTCTAGGGCCTTCAAGCAGGTTGAAGTGCTAAAATGAGACAGAAGGGTCACAGTCTGCTTCAGAATCACCTTTAAAAATGTCCCTGTGTTAGCCATGTTTTCCATTGATATAGAGAAAATACCAGAATAATTAAAGTATAAAGAGGAAAGGCTATCCTGACTTACAGTGTCAGAGCTTTCTGTCTACGGGAGCCTAGCCTTGTTGTTTTGGGTCCATGATAGCACCATCCATAAAAATATCTAGTATAAGGCAGAGGATTTGGGCTCACCCAATACCAGACAGGAATGTAGAAAAAACATCTCATGAAGAGAGAATGATTTCCCCCCAAACTAACTGTAAAGTTATTTTCTCAACCACCTAACTTCCTTTTAAATGTTCTCACATCCCAGTAGCCCCACCAGCTGGCAACCAAGTCTCTAATATATGGATTCTTGAATAACATCAAAAACCAACCCACAGAGCCCAGCTTTACCACTCTTTGGGGGCGCATGGGAGAAAGGAGAAGAGTCCAAAGGACTCCTGGAATTCTTCACTTCTTTTATCTATGAGGACCCTAAGTAGCATCCATATGCTGCATCTCTCCTGATGTGCAAGTGTGTATTCCAGATTCTGTTGGAATTCCTCCATTGCCCAATCTATGCTATTAGAAATCAGCTCATGGCTCTATCTGCAAAATCAAAGGATCTTTGTTGCATACAAGTACTTAGGCAGTTCTAGGAAGAGGAATCAAGCCTCAGCAACACACAGTACCATAGATTACATAGTCACTGCTGAAGTTCAGTAGTTCTCAACATAATGCTGTGACTCTTTCATACAGTACCTCAGGTTGTGATTACTCCCAACCATAAATTTACTCCTTTGTTACTTAATAATAGTCATTTTGCTATGGTTATGAATTGTAGTGTTGTGACTATCTGATATGGAAAATATCTGATATGCCACCCCCTCAAGGGGTCATGACCCACAGGTTGAGAACCACTGCTGTAATTCATATGGCCAGTACTATAGACTACATATTCAGTACTGTGGAATGCACAGTTCAATCTATAGCCTCCATAGCTTATGTAAACTCTAGTTCATAGAGTTAATCCTGGTCATCTGTGATAGAAGATCCACTGACCCTCAAATCCATGTATTAATGACCAAATTTCCATAAACATATCTAGTAATTTTATAGAAGCTGTTAACTTGTTCTCCATAAATAAAATTAATTCTGAAGAAACTCAAAAATCACCCACAATGTTTGGATTCCAGTGACAGAAAGAGAAGTGAATTGAGCATTAGCTGAATTAATAGAAAATATGTTTCATCAAATAAAATTTTCCATTTGCTTTTCATAATTTCTTCTGTCCTTTTTATCCCCTGTACTTAGTTGGCTTACATCAAACCTGCTGTTCCTCAACCACACACATAGCACATCCTGGTGATGCAATTTATAGTAAGTGGCATGCTAGATGTCAGCATGCAGTGATGACTCTCTTCTGCACAGAATGGGTTTCAAACTTCTCATAAAAATTCACAGAAGAGAAAGAAATACAAGCATTTAGATGTGCTTTATCTCCATGCTTAGACATAGAATTTGCTTCTAGAAATAAAACCCAGCACAACCCGAGCCCAGACATCCTGAGAATTGGTCCCTAATTTTTTTTTATTAATTTGAGTATTTCTTATATACATTTCGAGTGTTATTCCCTTTCCCAGTTTCCGGGCAAACATCCCCCTAATCCCTCCCCCTCCCGTTCTTTATGGGTGTTCCCCTCCCCATCCTCTCCCCACTGCCGCCCTCCCCCCAACAATCTAGTTCACTGGGGGTTCAGTCTTAGCAGGCCCCAGGGCTTCCCCTTCCACTGGTGCTCTTACTAGGATATTCATTGCTACCTATGAGGTCAGAGTCCAGGGTCAGTCCATGTATAGTCTTTAGGTAGTGGCTTAGTCCCTGGAAGCTCTGGTTGCTTGGCATTGTTGTATATATGGGGTCTCGAGCCCCTTCAAGCTCTTCCAGTTCTTTCTCTGATTCCTTCAACGGGGGTCCTATTCTCAGTTCAGTGGTTTGCTGCTGGCATTCGCCTCTGTATTTTCTGTATTCTGGCTATATCTCACGCATAGAAAAAGTATGTTTTAACATTGTCACACTTGTTTATTCATCTTAAAACAGGGGCACTAAGCTTACAAAAATAAACACATTTTATAATATAACTTTTATCATTTGTTTTTAATTTTCAACATGTTAACTTAAGGTTTTATGTAAATTTTCAAACCCTATATGGATAAATAGGGACTAATGACAAGTAGTCGCATTAGAAAGCCCTTAGATGTTGATACATGCTCAAAAGCCCTTTTGCAACACTCTACACTCAGTAGATGGTGCTCTTGGGAGGTGGTGAGAAGTTAGGAGGTATGGCCTAGAGGTCAGATGTCTTCATTTATTAGAGAAATGCTTTCCAAGACTAAGCTGGACTCCGAGGGAAGTGATTTTCCCTCACCATCCATTGCAGAAATGATGTGCTCCTTCTCCAGAATCTCAAAGCAGCAGGGAATTTAATTATGGACTCAAACTTCCAAAGCTCAAGATGATTAAATTTTCTGTTTGTAAGTTGATTGTCTGGAGTTTTTGTTACAGCGGCAGAAAGTGACACATGACAAAACAGCAAAAACATCTGTGTCTCACAAATTTAGTGGAAAAGATTTTGGTAGAGTTCTCAATAGGCAAATCCAATTCTGAGTAGCTCATGCCTAGAGTTAAAATGTAGCTGCAGAATCAGAAATATAAAATCATAGACAATACACAGCACTAAAGGGTTTATCTGAAAACTGTAGAAAGATTTCCTTAGCTAGATCAAGAATTACATTTTCCTTCATTATTCATTTATTTATCTTTATTTATTTTTTGAGAATTAATACATATACTAATTACTATTCTAGTTTTCATTTTCACTTAGTAAACATTATTTTGAATAATAAACATCAGGAAATAATCATATTGATTTTATATATTTCCTATTGATCAGTGTGCTTCCAATTTTTGAAGTATCTTGTATTATTTATATTGATTTACAGGAAATGAGCTGCCATTCCACCAGGCTCAAAGTGCTAAAGAAAAATTCGTTCCACTTTGTATTGTCAGAAAATAACTTGACTTCAACAATATTCTTGAAGCACATTTACCGGTGATGCTCTGTGGATAAGTTCTGCATCACCAGCTCATTTGAAAGTTTTGTCACTTATGTCTTTGAGCATCTGAGAACTGTAAGATAGAGATAACCCACTGTCATTCACAGTGCTATGCTACTGTACTTGACCTAGGTTATTGTCTTCTCACCGCCTTCAAAACTACTGCCATTGTCTCTAGTTTTCAGGACTACATCAGCAATGCAACTGTCATAGATTTTGCTGATTTGAGTATGAATTTCATAAATTTCTTAATTGTACACATATTTATGTCTGTTGCTAAATTTGGGGAAACTTTACTTTAAATATTCCTCAGATTTGTACTCCCTTTTCACTTATCTTTTGGTGAATTTTTAGATATCACATTTCTATGGAAGATAGGTACGTTCTTTTCCATATTTTCCAGAATTGATGATCTTTTTAGGTGTGCCCCCATCTCCCCAACACAAATGCTTGAATGTTACATGGCTATAACTGTGTGGGTTTATTCCTGGGTCATGTATTCCATTTGATATATTAATTTTTCTGCCAAAACCACATACCAGATAGTTTTAGCTACTATGACTCTGAGGTATACTTTGAGGTCAGATGTGATGATATCACCAGCTTCAATCTTCCTACTATTTTTATTTTTGCAATTACATCATGCTACTTAAATCTAAGAGATTTTTCTGGTGCACAGTGTCCCTTAAGTGTAAAAATCAAATCACTTATATACAGAATTTTTTTAACTTAGAGAAAGATATATTTATTTGGACATTATTATTATTGATAATATCATTGTTTATTTACTTTTAGGTCAAGATACCGAGGAGGCAGGGAGCTCCATGTCTACTCTAGAAAGGTCCCTTGCAGCACGGCGGGCCACGAGGACCAAGCTCATGATTCCCATGGAGGCCCAGTCCAATAATCCTGGTCAGTATAATTTAGTACCAAAACGTATAAAATAGTTAAAGTGTTTTCAGTTTGCGCTGTTTTTATAAATACAAAATCATCAGAAATGATTACCTTTTATGGGATTATTACAGGCAAATAAGAATAATTGAAGATTGTTTCAAGCCATATCATTTATAATTATCAGTCATGGTCTTTAGTATATAATTATATCTTTATATCATCAGTGTTAGCACACAGATGGCTACAATTTATAAAGAGGTTATTTGCAATAATATGAATTCCTGTTTTAGAAAGCTAAAATGTCCATTGGTATCATGGATCTGATTCTATCAACATCATCATCATCATCACAGCTATTTCAAAAGGTTCAATTTTTTGTGCTTACACAACCGAGCTCATGTAAGTGAAGTACATCAGACATTCACTTACTGGCCCTCCTTGGTGGAGGTTTCTGTCTCCCTCCTACATTTGCTGAAGAAATTAGTGTCTGGGGATCACTTCCTTTCCAATTACCTCCATGATCAATCTTGGTAATTACACTGTTCATGTAGATAATCCATCTGATTCCCTGAACTGTTAGTTCTTTATGGTACCTGCAATGATCTTGGCTCCTTCCCACGTCAATTTATCAATTCCACATCACAATGAACCAATGCTTGGTGTCGGTTTCCATCATCCTTCTTTCTATCTCCATATTAATAGTTTTTTGCTTACTTATTTTATTGCCCCCCAGCTCTTCCACAATCCCTGTGCAGCCGTCTCTCATAGGTCCTCATTGTTTCTTTTCATTTCATTTTCTACCTCATCTACTTTGCTTCTCTGTCCCACCATTATTCACTTGAAAAGAAACAAAACTTCACCCATAGTTAAGTGAGTAACTCCACCAATTAGTATCCCAGCCCCTATCAATAGAATGTGTCTGCAGAATAATACCAAGCTGCCTTCTGGGTACTTTTGACCAAAACACTGGGGTTAGCACTCATTTCATTCAATAAAATGATTTGCGTACCTTTTCAGAGTTCAATATCTTCCTTCTTCCCTAATAATATTCCCTTGAAGTTAAGAGTACAGTTCAGAGCATTTGCCTAACAGGCAACAGAGCTTGGGCTTCAATCACCAACACCAAAACTCAGAGCGAGGAAGTAGTAATCATCACTACCATTGTCTTTGGTCTTATATCACCAAGGGAAAAAATGTTAAGAAAATGATTCTCTTGTTGTTGCAAAAAATCCAGCTGGTATGTGTATGTTACCACATAAGGATCGTGTTGCTCACCCCATCGCTCATGTATGAACTTAACTATGTTTCTCTCTTTCTTATGCTCCCACATGAAATTTCTCCTTACTATTCTTTGCTGTAGGCATGTAAACATTTACAATCTGCCCTAACCCCTATTTTAAATCAGTCATTTGGAGTCATTTTTACACCAACTAAGACTCAAGTACTCATTTGTATAGAACATAATGGCATTCTCTTTTTCTCCTTTCCCATGCTTGCTTTGCTTCTGCTTTCAAATTTGCTCCATATGGAAACCACAGTATCTGTATTATTATTATTATTATTATTATTATTATTATTATTATTATTATCATCATCATCAAACACCATGACAAGAAGCAACTTACAGGAGGAAGAGAATAGTTGGGCTTATCATTGAAGGGGAGAGCTAATGGTGGCCAGGGAGGTATAGCAGCAGGTGGTAAGAGTAGGAAGTTGAGAGATGACATCTCCATTGACCCACACAAAGCAAAGAGAGCAAACTAGAAGCAGAAAGAATGTATGAATCCTCAAACCTGTCCCTAGGGGCGTGCTTCCTCCAGCAAGGCCAAACTCCCTAAGCCAAACAGTACCACCAAGGGTTCAAATACCTGAGCTGTTGAAGACTATTTCTCATTGAAACTACCACCCTGGCCAATGTCAATGTCATCAGTATATCTATGCCATCTTATCAAATAGTCAACTTTCAGCTAAATGTGGCTTATATTCATGGGTATGGTGAGAATAAGAGAGGAAGACAGGTAGCAGACACACACACGCACACACACAGAGAGAGAGAGAGAGAGAGAGAGAGAGAGAGAGAGAGCGAGAGAGAGAGAGACACGGAGAGACAGAGAGAGAGAGAAAGAGAGAGAGAAAGAGAGAGAGACGGAGAGACAGATATATATAGATATATATATAGAGAGAGAGAGACAGAGATAGAGAAAGAGAGAGAGAAAGAGAGAGACAGAGAGACAGATATATATATATAGAGAGAGAGATGAAGAGACAGAGATAGAGAAAGAGAGAGAGAGACAGAGAGAGAGATAGAGATAGAGAGAGAGAGAGAGAGAGAGAGAGAGAGAGAGACTTATACTATGTTGACTACATCTAGTTTTCTTCCTCCTTCCATTGGCTTGTCCTGCTCACCATCCTTCTTCTCCTTCCTGACTTTTAGGACTCAGAGAGAGCTAAGGCTCCCTCTTAGAGCAGCTCCCTCTGTCTATGGCAGTAACAACTGAGATAACATCCATGGTCCTAATGCAATGTAGATGCTGATGATTCTAAACTGTATCTCCACCGTCATCCCTTCCCAGAATCCACATGAACTTTCTTATCTACTGTCCACTCAAGCTTCTCCAGATATCAAATTGGTACCTGAAGCTGTGATCAAATCTGTGACTTCCGTTTTCCATAATTCATCCTTTTCCATCTGCAGAACGGATAGTGGAACAGTTTTCTTTTCTCATTTCCAGAAATGCCATCACTGTCCATCATGGGCTCTCGCTGGAAACATGAGTTTCATGTCTCCACATTTTTACAGTATTTATTCATACATGTGTCAATTTGTATTTATTCAAATGTGTGTCACTCTGTATGTGACTCTGTATGTGTGCATGCACAGAGGCCAGAAGGAGCATCAAATGCCTCAAATCAGGGGTTACAGGTATTTGTAGGATACCAAGACTAATACATGGGTGTTGTGTGTGTCCCAAACTCTGGTCCCCATAATTTTTATGCAAATGTTATTTACCAACAAGATGTTGCTCTAACTCCTTCTGTTCATGTATCCTGATATTCTCACATTCCAAATTCAATATTTTTCTATATCCTATATGCGCTTCCTGGTCTCTTCATATTTGTCTGACTGCACCTTTTCTTCACTTCTTTAGTTTTATTTACTAAGATGCTTCTCTCACAAAATTTATAGTCTATTGTGATATGCTTAAAATTACTCTCCTTTGTAGTTGTTTATCTTCTGGGTAATTACCTATGCAACAGTGTTCCAATATCTATATTAAATTATCATACTCCTGACTACATATAGGACATTTAGTAATGTTCCACAAAGCTCCATATGATCAAGCCTCTGTTTTATCTCTGACGTCACCCCTGTACATATCTCTCGGTAATCCACTAGAAGATGAACCTCTCAGTTATGAACATTAGGCAGCAGCAAATACAATCTCAGGTGCTAGGTTAAGGTAAATACTTACAGAATGCATTGTTCTCTTCGCAGGGATATCTCTCACTGTCTCTTTTTTTCTAAGTGTGTTTCTCTCACTACCTTCTTCCATGTTTCAATACACTTTCCTCTCACAGACACACATGCGTGCACACATGTGTTTTGTATGCCTGATAAACTGGTAGGAGAACTAAGATCAGAGAGATTAGATAACTAGTTTATACAGCTAAGCAGCTAAGTAATTATAGAGTTAGGATGGGATTAGAATTTCACTGTGCTAGTTGTTACTGTTCTCCCAGCTGCAATACTTCATAACTCTAGCATCTTCATTATTACATAATTTCCACTGCATAGAGTAATAGTCTGTGTAGCTGCTGTTTGCTACAGATCTAGTTGATGCTTTGTTAATAAGGAACTTCTCTTTGAAATGGTTGCTTCTAAAAATGTAACTGTGTTTCAGAATGCTTAGAGACCATTAGATCCACACAAACCTGCCTCATCTAACAGGTTCTCGTGGACCATTGGTCTTCATTCTTCACAGTACACCAGCAAACAAACCAAAAAACCAAACACAGGACTTCAAACTCACCAACTTATCAATATATCATATCAAAGATGGTTCCTAACTGTTAGACCTTCAGCTCTGGCCAAGAAAGACTGTTTGCCAGTTCATACCCATGCATTGCCTTGCCCTCTCCTTTTAAAATGACTCAGTAGAAAGCTACACACAACAAAGTTTTATGTGCTTTCAAACACCCCAGCAGACATGGATGATTTGATAGATGCCTTGCAAGTTACTTAAGTAGAAATGATGGCTCACTTTCTCATATTTGAGTAGCAGTGTTTGTAACACTTTGTGGCATTTATTACATGGAGTGCTAACTTATATGCTTAGGTATTCAAGTGAAAATTCTCTCTTCTGTAATACCTTGTGAGTTATATGATGATAGGTATGCAGTGTAACTAATTCATCTTCATATTCACAGATTGTATAGCTTAGTACCTTGTAAAAATCGGCACTCACTAAATATTTTGTCAAATAAATGAATGAATAGATACATACATTAAAGAAGGTTGCCCCACTTGTCCTTGTAAGGCTTGTGTTTGAGGGCTCATTTTCATCAAGAATAGAGAGAACATCTGACAAATTTTCCAGCATGTGAAAGCCAGTTAATATTGTTTCTGACTATGAATAAATGGGTTTTAAAGGGAAGATTAAATCAAATGAAATTAGTAAATACTGAGAACATCTGATTACCATTCACTTGATAAAAGCTTGCTAATTATGATTTCGTTCAGTTCTCACAGTAGTGTCATGGCATGAGACTGTCCTGGACTCATGCAGGGAAAATACCCTTGGCCCACTTGAGAGCCTATCTCCAGTACATGACTGTACCAGCTGTGATGCTCTAGGATGTAGTGCTTCTTCCCAGATAAAACCTGACTTTCATGCTTGGCACTGTACACCTCTTTTTAAAGTGCACCCATCTCTTTTTCAAACCTTTCTTTGTTTTAAATTGTTCTGAAAGTTTCATATCAGGTTTATAAAATCCTCTGCTCACTTTGTCTAATGGTATCCAATTAATAATCTCACCTAGGGTTTTGAGTTTCTTTCTGCCTAAAACGACTAATATTGTCTTTTTATAGTATGTTAATCTACATTAATTTGGACCCTCACAGTGACTAAAAACGGACCTTACTATTATTTTAATTTTCTAATATTTCATGTACCTAGTTTCAATCTACTAAGTGGTTTAACATAGTACTATAATATCCTGGTTCAATTATTTCATTCTGGGGCATAATCTGCCTTTGAAGATAAGTACAAATAGGATAATTTTGGGTAAATACATAATATGCATATCAAGACCATATCCATCTGTATCCCACCTTTGCACCATGAGCAAATATAGTACAATATACTCATATTCACATGATAACATACAGCCATAAAGTGAGTAAATGAAGTGATAAGACTATATGGAACATTTCAAAGATATAATATTTTTAAAGATATAAACAGAATAGTAATAGAATAGCATGGTTACTGTTTATAAATTTTAAAGGCAAATAAAGTGACCCATGGTCTTAGACATCTCAAGGGCAGTCAGTATTGAGAAAAGTTTATGAGAAAAGAATGAAGATGCCCTGACTTGGGATGATGTTCTCTCTCTCTCTCTCTCTCTCTCTCTCTCTCTCTCTCTCTCTCTCTCTCTCTCTCTCTCTGGCACGCTGTGAATGACAATTACTGGATGTTTCACTTTAGAGAGTCATGAACCACTATGAATAGTGTAGCCCAGTGCTTTCCATATGTAGCTTATATTGTAGTAAGAAATCATGACACACCATGATATATATTCTTTTAAATGTTTTCACATTGAATCACATTACTCTTTCCTTGAAAATTATGCCTTGGTAAAACTATAACCAATCAAAGGTAATCACTTCAGTATGTGACCATAGTCAGTTTCAAAAAAAATTCATAAGCATCTGATAAATAAAATATTCTATAAACATCTATTGTGGTTGACAAAAGTATTAGGTAACCTTATAATGCTAAAATTTGTTCCTTGGAAGAGTTGTGAATTCATGCACTGCACTGCACAAATTCTCTGATAGCCCTTCTGCACTTATTTAGATTTATTGAGGTCTAAACTCTCTTACCAAGTGCTAAATAAATCAGAACTATAGAATTATTTTATTCCATGTAAGCTTGTTCTGCTTAGGAAATCTTATTTTTCTGAGATTTCTTTTTGCATTCACATTTCTTACCATGTTTAGTAGTTATAGATTGTTATTGTAAAACATCATTACAAAAATTGACCTATAGAAAAAAATAGTTGACTGGTTTGCTGAGAGAGAGAGAGAGAGAGAGAGAGAGAGAGAGAGAGAGAGAGAGAGAGAGAGAGAGAGAACCGTAATAGTAGCCAAGGATGTCTGCTGGAACAGACACCTAAGAGGAAACTTAAAGTATGACCAGACTATGAACTTTCACCCCTATGACACACTTCTTCCAACAAGGCTCCACCTCTTAAAGATTCTTTCATAACCTCTCCCAAAGAGACTTGAAATTGGAAAACAAATACCTAATCTTCAGAGGAGAATGTATCATTCAAACCACCATACCACTATGGCAAAAAAAAATTGCTTGTTAGAGATTATAAATTAATGTTGTGTTTAAGATATTTAAAAGTAAAAGAGAGTTGCAATTTATCTAATGGGCGAGCCAGCTCTACCTGTTCATCAAAGATTGCACACGTGGGTTGAAAATCCTAGGTGACATTGTTCCAGATGAGCCTCCAAACAGCTCTTAGCAAAGTCCACTGGTGATAGTATGGAAACTTAGTCAACACTCCAAATGGTCTGGCTCCCCAGTATTCTGTTTGTACCTGCTAGGTGTAGGCTAAAAGCGACAATCTTTACATTAGCTAAAGTAGTATTTTAATTATCATTTTTACTTCAGTGAAAGTAGTTACAGTGCCAAATCAAATCATGTGCTGGGTTTTCCAATGAATAGACTGTTAGTAAAATAGGAGGACAAAGGGTAGATCATTGAGGACTTTCTTGGATTATACTAGTGAGAGTGAGGGCTGTGAGACTATGTTAAAGAAGAACTTAAGTTTAGGATACTGCTTAGGTCTCAGCTGAGTTGCAATTAATCTTTAGAGCTATCCCAAATGGTGCTGAGCTGAAGATGACCTTCTGCACCTTAACCTTAGTAGTCTTTGATGCATACTGGGCTCAAGAAGTGCAGAAGAGGTGCACAGCTTCTGTTGTTTGGTGGGAGTCTCTTTACAGCTCTAGAACTGTACGAATAAGTGAATGTAACTATTTGTGTGGCCATTTCCAGTTCACTTCCCTCTCTAAAGCTTGGAGTAGAAGGAAGAGTGTGATTTGAAGCCTGTGGCCTGTAACATCCCATCAGTAATACAACTCTAAATGTCTTAAGATAAGGAAGTTTGTTGGGTAAAATTCTCTGTTTCTCATTTTTTCTACATCTAATATAAATACTTGATTAAAAAAACAATACAAAGCAACCTTTAATATAAAAAGTATAGCTCAGAAATATAGTATAGGATATGGTAAAAAGAACCAACCAAATGAGGGCCTCCAGTTTTGTTTTATGGTAGCTTAGGAGCTGCTTATTGAATCTCAGTTTTCTAGAACCTTCATCAAGAAACTCTACTTTCCTTCCAGACTTGTCAACAATTGACTGCAAAATCACTCAGAGTGAGTTGAAGAAACTCTTGGAAAGTGAAATATAGCTTCAAGAAAAAGTAAAAGATTCCCAAAGTGAAGTTCTATTGAGCCTAGTTACAGGATCACTAAAGGTCACAATCTATACAATTAGGCATACATAAGGAGTCATCTAGAGCAAGATAATTAACCCAGGATCTGGGACACTATAACAAATGATGGAGCCTTTTTCTGTATGATTGTTATAGTTATTCTATTTCTCCATATTAATTTGCATTTTATATATTCAATAAGACATATGTGGCTTATATAGCCATACTTCATCAGAAAAGACCTCAGACGAAATTCCAGTAGAAGAACATAGAGGCTGTGGAAGATGGTGGGGACCTTAGAATACACTCAAATAGTGCCTACCATATGATGGTAATGATCTCAGCACACGCGGTGGCAGGCTGTAACCAGTGGCTCCACGACGTACCTTATCCTCTGTAACGTGTCTAATGTGCACTAGTGTGCCAACCACAACTGGCAAGAAAAATGATCTTCCCTCAGCTCACAAATGAATCCAGATTTTGTTTTGTCATCCTAGTTCTAGTGTTTCTCATCCAAGGGGAAAACAACTTGTCCTTCTGCCCTCAAAATCTTACAGTTATGACTGTAGCCCTTCAGATTCAAACATCAGCACCAATAGCCCTCATTATCGTTACAGTTGAACTTGACTGTTAACACTGATACCCTCTCCGTTGTACAAATGAGGAACCTAGCAGATCTTAAAAGATTTGCTTGTTGACATATTATAATATGTAATAAATTACCACACATTTATCCATATAAAATAACATTCACTTTTTTTATCTATTGTTTCTGAGTGCCAGGAAGCAAGAACATTTAATGAAATGGTTCTGGCTCCGAATCATATGCTATCTGACAAAGGTCCGCACAGACTTTTGGATGCAGTTCCAATCTTGGACCTCTACTGCACCATTTCCTCCATAACGTGGCCGGCATCATCTAAAGACATGGCACGTGCCTTAGACAGACAGTGCTGTCTGCAATGACCTAGATAAAGTAGGTGAATGTGAAACAGTGAGATGGAAACTCTTCGCCTAGTCCTAGAAAATGCCAATCATCTCTTCATGCAATTCTCATAGTCACCAGACTAACCTGGGATAATACACAGAGGAAGGTGAAGGAAGGTATCGCAGAGTAGGGATGTCATTTACTACCTTAGGTATGGCCTGTAAGATCCATTAACAGGTGGCAAACCTAAGTACTGGGCCCAGATAGTTGAACTCTAGTATTTGGCCTTTTTTGCCACCAGGTTTAGTCTAACTACAAACCAGGTATTGGAGAGTATGCAGGCAAGTGTCATTTGTGACATGGTTTTATCAATGAAGATGTGGACATCAGAAATAGGTTAGAATACTATTGAGGACAAATCTTCCAGATTATATATAGGTCATGGCAGACAAAAGAGGTAGCGTGGGCAATCGTTTTACTCGAACATATTATTTTTACTGTTATATTTCCCTCTGTTCTCCTTAAACAAATCTCTCCATTCAGGCATGTATCGTGTTGAGAAATATCTGGAAAAGATTTAGTTCTTAAAACTTACAGCCTTAAATTCAAGTCTTCACAGTAGAGTTCCTGAAGTTTGCACTTAGTGATAACATTTTTAAGATGGTTGTAAAAGTCCCCAAATGCCACAGTGCCTGTTCACGAAGCTATGTATTTGCTGAAGAACTTTCTACTTGAAAACTCCCTCTGCATCAGTGTCAGATGTAAATTCAATTGCCAGCAAGCTGTGTCAGAAGAGACTCTTTGTCATATTTGGCCACAGAGTGGAGATTTATTGAAACTGAAAGATAGTATTGCCCCTTGAGCTGCTGTACATAAACAATTTAGTGAATGCTAAAAATGCCATGTGTGTCTGTGTGTGAGAGAGTGTGTGTGTTTGTGTGTACAGTGCATATATGCTTCTGTCTCTGAAAGCTAATATTTCTGTGGTAAAATAGTAAAAGAAACATCGGTAAATAATATTTTATTCAACTTGTTTTAAGTTCATATGATGCACACACACATACACACACACACACACACACACACACACACACACACACACACCAAACCAGACACAGTGAGGATTTAACCCAGCTATTTCTGCATGCAAGACAAGCACACTACCACTGAGTTATATAGCCCCAGTGTATAGTTAGATTTTTTTTTCAAAAACCTACTTTAATAAGGGGCTCTTAAGTGATGCTTTAGTCTCCCTTCTGGACCTCCATCCATCAGAGGAAGTGGAAAGAAAGAGTTATTAGGACAAAGGGGGACATGTACCTGTTTAGAAACAATTGTTTTGGGTGATTCCAATATTCGCTGTCAGAATGTGAGCAGTTCAGATCACAAGAATCAGCAGTGTTGCTCAGTCCACTCACAAACACCATTTAAAATCAGCAAGGAGAGTTTGATCCAGAAGAAACAATGGGCTCTGCCCATTGGTCCAAGTCTGTGGAAGCAGCAGGAAGTCTCTGTGATATTATGAGATGTTGTTTTGGTAAGTTTCTTCCTATGAAATCACAACAAATAATGATAAACAAAGAAGGCAAGGTGAACCAATGCCACGACATGGTCCACTGCTGATTGGGTTATACTTATACCCTTTCCAAACATTATATGTCCTCTCAAGTGTCCACTCCAATAGAACAAAACATGTCCTTTTTCCAGGAAGCTACCAGGAAAATACCTTGTGTCTGTCCTCAGAAAAACATCCCCTCATAATTCAGTTTCCAGAAAAACATCCTATGATACAACTAAGAATCCAAAGGATCCAAAAATTTCCACTTCACCTTGGTCCTCTCCTTTATTTTGAAACAAGTTCTAACTAAGTTGCCTGGGATGTTTTTTGATCTTATGCCATAGACCAGTCTGTTCTCAAACTTGAGGTCCTGCAATCTCAGCCTCCTAAGTAGCTGTCATTATGAGTGTGGTCCTCTAGCTCCCCACTACAATGACGTTTTTGTACTAATTGTCTTACGACGACTTCTGGTCTCTTCAAGGATGAACCATAGGAGGTAGTGTGACAGAGCCACAGTGAAAATTTGGAGTGCAAATGATCAAGTTCATTTCCCGGAGTTCACAAATCCTAGAACTACAGTTCAAGGGGAATCGGACACTCTGGCTTTTGTCTGTTGGGACAGAACACTCATAACATGTACCTATACAAGGATGCACACAGAATACAGTCTATCATTTTAAAAAAGTCTTTTAATTTCAAAAAACTAATCAATGGTCAAAATATCTTAAAACCAAAGCTGTGATTTATTAAAAACTTTAGGAAATAAGACAATAAGCATTCTTGACATGCAAAAACGCAATAAATATATTACCTTTAAAAACTTATAGTATTTGTAAAACCTTTCTACCATGGTCAGCCTAAATAAAAGGTTTGTCGGTTTCCTTTAGTTTCTCTATGCATTTATTTGTTCTCATACCAGAAGATTTTTATAAACCTCTTCTTCCAAATGGAGCATTAAATATTGAGTCATAAAATTATTATTAGAATTATAATAAACTTAAAACATTGTTCAAAAGATATGTACAGTTGGAGGGAGGGACCCTGCCTGTATCTAAAGAGGTTATTATTGCAACAATAAAATATAAATAAAAATAAATATAAGTAAAAAAGTCAGTGTAAAGTAACGATCAACCAGGGTTGGGGATTTAGCTCAGTGGTAGAGCGCTTGTCTAGCAACCGCAAGGCCCTGGGTTCGGTCCTCAACTCCGAAAAAAAAAAAAAAGTAACGATCAACCTCTGATCGGCCATTAAAGCTGTTTGATGGATCAATGAGATTTCAAAAAGGAGCCACATTGACTACTTCAGACGTTAAGATTTTGAGCCATGAAAAGAAAGTTCGTACACTTTTATTTATTTGTTCACAAATGTCTTCATTCTGTTTTTGCTGGTGTGATTGTTAGACGTCTTGCTATGGTAACTCCTCACTCAAAAGACGTGAAATACAATCAATGACCTCCAAATTCTTTAATGAGTTCAAATATCAGAAATACAAATAATATTCTAGAAAGTTTACGACTCACCTGAAGAAATGAGGCTGTTTCCATTGCTGTGCCTTGCGAAACACAAAGAATAACAAAATCATAACTTTCCTTTGTTGATATATGGGGAATCCTTGGGAATCCCATCTGGCTTTAATTTTGTTCTTCGTTGAAAGTTTGAAAAGTTCACCTTTTTCTGTAACTGTCAGCATGTATGTTTTCTACAATCACAAATTTATGTGGTAAGTTTACGGAGACATTGTCATTTATTATTCTCAAATGCTCTTTAAAGCCCTTTCTAAAATAATTTAGAAAAATGATGTATTTTGCCTCTACATTTTTTTAAAGAAACAATTGAATGTTTAGTTGTTTTTATTTCATGTACATTGGTGTTTTACCTGCACACATGTATGTATATATGAGAACTGGAGTTACAGGCAGATGTGAGCTGCCATGTGGGTGCTGAGGATTGGGTGATGGTTCTCTAGAAGAGCGGACAGTGCTCTTAACCACAGAGACATCTCTCCAGCCCTTCCCATCTATATTTTACATTTAACATTTTACATGATTTGGTACAACTTAAATTGCATAATTTTGTTATTGATTCACTCCTCATCATTATCCTTCTCAGAATGCATGGCTAGGCTGTCCTTTTGGCAAGGCTTTATATTACTAAGCTTTATCCTTGACTGACTACCTAAAATACTCCATTCCCCCAGAAACATATTCAAACATCCCTAATTTCTGTGACTGACTGATGGTCTTTTTATTCCATCAATATTATTTATTGATTATTTGAGAATTTCACATCATGTATCCAGATCATAATCACTTCCCAGTATTCCCAAAGCTGCCCACCACCCTTCTGACCTCCCCTGCCTCACAAAAGAGGAAGAAGGAAGAGGGGAAGGAGGAGGAAGGGGAGGAGGAGGAGGGGGAGGAGGAGGAGGAGACAGTTTAATGTTTAATTTGTGTTGCCCATATACACTGGAGCATGGTCAGACACCCAGTTGACAGCCCCCTAAAGAAAACTGAGTCCTGTTCTCATCTGCACCTCTTATTGATCTTCCATTTTTGAAGTATATATAATGTTATAAGTTATTTTATACTTGTATCGCTGCTGAATCTCAGTCCTAAGCTTTAACAGTTAATAGTTGTTCTTTGTGTTGTTGCTGGGGTTTTTTATTTTGTTTTGTTTCTTTGTTTGGCATTAGCACTGCAATTAGGGGTTTCATGCTGCTATAAGAAAGTTTAAGTTTTATTGAAATTTCATTACTAATGGCATAAAAGAGGCTGCTTCACCTACTGTTTACATGTATGAGTACATATATACATATATATATGAATAATACTTGTTATAGAAATTGTATTTCAATGTTTTCCTTATATTGACCTAAACCATGAAGTATGACTAACCTATATATAACTACATATATGTGGATGAATATTCTTAGTTTTTTTTCAGTCACTCAATCTAAACACCTTCAAAAACACATGCAGAATTCACACTCAGGGTGAATTGTTACCCCAAGCCTTTTCAACAATCTGTCACTCACATCTAGATGGGGTCTTACTTTATTTTGGTTGAAAAGTAGTTGTAGAAACTTCCTGACTATAAGAAATTGTAACTTATACATGTTATTTATGTTTGTACCTTCTAAAAGACACATCTGCGTTAACTGGACCAAGAATAAGGAAGCAAATATAAGTAGATGTGAAACCTTTCCTGTCTAGTGACAGAGTAGTATACTAAAAATTTTTTTCCTAATGTAGTGACATCATTAAAGTGGAGAATGTGATTTGTAGAAAAGAAAAGGCTTCCCTTTGGGAAATGTGCAAACATAAGAACATAAATCCAGAGATGGCATTACAATGAAAGTAAATAATCTATTGTAAAAAGAAGGTAACCTTTATATCAGAGACTGCAACATACTACCTGTTAGGTCTCAAGCCCTAGACAAATGGCTGAAGTAGCGATTTAATGTATCAAACCTGGCTGCCAGGTTCTCCCTGTATCTCTCAGTCCCTAGCTGTTACACAGTCCCTCTGTCTGCCACACATTACCACTACCCTAAACTTCTCCATCCCAGAGACTGGGCAAGGCTGCTCTTCCTCAGTAGTCTATCACTTTTAACTCCATCTATTTGGGTTATGCAGCCAAGGAGAAACTCCCATTTATTTACCCTTTACTCACCTGGCTTTAGGCTCCTCCTCTCCCATCTTCTCCCAGGGCTCAGCTGAGGGTTTATTCACTGTGAACTTTCCCAGATGTCTTTGCACCTGGACATGCTCTCCCTTTTTCAGTAGACCTTCTCCGCCACCATACCTACAAGCAGTCATGTCCTTCCTATTTATTTCTTTTTCCATTTACTACCCAAACTAACTATTCCCATAGCTGGCATAAATGAAGTCCATGTTTTGGTAATAAATGATTACCAAATACTCACCGTTTTATAATTATCCAATGACTAAATATTAAAGTTTACTATAAGTGTTATAAGCACATCATGAAATAATACAGCTGAACAACCTTTGAACAATGAAATTGAACAAAACTGTCTAAACATCAAGGCATGCCATGAGTGTTTTTTCTGTGGGTTTCCGTCAGAAGAACCACACTGTTGGTATTTTCAGGTAACATTCAGGTAGCTCTATAGAGTATGCACTCTTCTGGTCAACTTTGAGTGTTACAAGGATTTGCCTAAAGATAAACTCTGGTTATGGATGCAGAGTAGCCTTGGGATTGTGTTTGCATTATGCCTCTTGACAGCAATGCATTCATTTCCAGGATCAAATCACATTTCCCAACAGCCCTTAAGTGCACTTCGTCACAGCCTAACCCTTTTTGTTCCAGGTTTCTCCTAGGAAGAAAGGTGGATACAAAAAGCCTGAAATAGAAACACAGGAATATTAAGGTGCCTCTACTGTAACTTAATTATTTTCTCAGAGCCATGGCAAGTTTGAAGTTGGAAGGAGATATGTTTTAGAAGTAAGCTTTCTGACCTACATCAAGAAGGACATTTACAAGAAGAATTAAGAGAATGCCAGTGATACCATGAAGAATATTAGTCTTTTAAAGACTTAGTTATTTCCTTTAATGTTTGCCAGGAGGCTATGTGAATTTTTTTAAAAATAACTAATGTTTTTCTTTTGCAGCTGTCGTGAGTGCCATCCCTGTACCAACCCTAGAAAGTGCCCAGTATCCAGGAATCCTCCCGTCTCCCACATGTGGATATCCGCATCCACAGTTCACTCTCCGGCCAGTACCATTCCCAACACTGTCTGTGGACCGAGGTTTCGGAGCAGGAAGAAGTCAGTGTAATGCATTTTGTTTCTGTTTTACCGGGACAAATGTTAGTGACGGCAGGATCACCTCTGTGTATTGTTCTGGTCTAATTAATTATTCTTTGGAAAGACTCATTGCCTGTGACCCTGGTACAGGAATTTTCCTGCTCAACACATTTAACATGTGGCTCCTAGCGCCATGCTGTTAGAGCAACTCCCTAGGACCCTTTCCACAGCAGACACCACAGACAAATGTGTCTGGTGGGCAAGAAAGAGCACAATGGAGTAGTAGCTGTTTCAAAACGATACCCTGCTAGCCACGAAGTTATAAATCAAGGGTTGTCCTTCAATACATTCAATCAAGTATCTCTGCGTTAAATTAAAAGATCTCTACCTAGTGCCAGTGAACAGAACATGATGAATCCTTAGCGTTTTTTTAATTGCGTAAGCAAGACTTTTTCATGTTTTGGAGGGGGAGCAGTTGCTAGAACAAAATGCCATTTATTAGAAAAAGACCAAGAGGGTTGGGAGAGCAAAGCGTTCACATCCACGCGGCGAATTCTCCCATGCCATTTGCTTCTCCTCCCCTCCTTTGAGCACAGCATCTTTAAATCGATTTCACGGCTTTCATCTCTTAGTTAAGAACAGGTGACTCAGCAGCCGGTGTTCAAGAGGAGGCTCTGTAATAGATATGATAGCACAGCAATAAAATATCTCCGTGAGGTAAGCTATATTTTTCCCAACTCAACAGGGGCAGCTCTAAGAAATCATAAATCGTCCAAATGTAGCAAGGTTAGAATTAAAAGGCATCAAAAATCTGCCAGGCGAGAATTAGATTCATTTCCCTTTTCTCACTGCACATCACATCTACCAAATAGAGTTGTGCGCTAAATCTCAGGAGGGGGGAAAAAAACGCCAAAATCACAGGAACTGGAGGAAAATGGAAGACATACAGGAAGCCCCACAGCTGGAAAGCTGGAAAGTTCTAAATCTCAAAACAACCACGCACTGAAGTCTACTTAAAAAAATAAAAAAGCCCACAAGTCTCCTCTTTGTTCCTGACCTTGACCTGAACTCCCTTCATGTGATCATATTCTACTGTTTTTATTCTACCTCTATCTTATGGCTTTAAAGGGACATTGAAGTGGCATCTGTGGCACAACTTTGCTCTGTTCCTTCTGGCATGGCTGGCATCAACCAAAGTTCAGTGCTTCTCTTATTAGAAAGTATTTCTTTTTAACCACCATTCCCTTTGCTGCCAATGTTTGTAAGCAAATGTGTCCATCTGCCCCAAGGCTCTCCTTTTTATTATTATTATTATTATTATTATTATTATTATTATTATTATTATTATTATCTTGAGTTAGTGTAGCTTGTGGAATTGTCTCTTATTGGATCCTGGGATAAATTATTTAAAAGTTTAATTTTAATGAATAGGAAATGCACTGGTATTAAGAAATACTTTTTTTTTGTCTATGATTAAAAGAAATTTTCTCTTCTCAACTCTATTTTGGTAATACAGGGCCTATATGGAAATCTGTGCCTTCCCCCTATTTTTATTTTTTATTTTTTGTCAATACTAAATAATGAAGTACATTAAAAGTTAGTTAATCATTCAAAACATTTATACTCCTTAATAGAGTTTTGTTTGATAACCTTCGATCAATAGGATTTAGCAAATGAAAGCAACCGTACAGTATAATAGAAAATAATAAACCACACACCAGAACAATTGTGTGCTTATGTAAACAATGCTTTCTTAGCAAACTACTGTATAATTTTTGAACGTCACCCAAATTACCAGGCACTGAAAATTTTATCTCTGGCCATGATTTATACTTTGCTTTAAAATGTATATGTTCATTCCTTCAGCAAGTAGTTTTCAACAAAATATATGCACTGCAAAAGAAGTAACATCTCATGTACTTCAAGCAATTGTCTGGAAAAGAAGACGAATGGATAAATGCTCTCTTTTCTAGAAAACAAAATAGTCTCTAAGTCCCTGTCAATGTTCGTTAACATCCCACTCCTTGATATTGGTTTCTACATGCAGAACACGAAACACCCCTAGCCTTTCTCAAGTAGAAAACACTTCATGGCTCTGGGTAGAACTGCCTTATTAGCGTCCTTGAAGATCAAAGAAAGGCGCACAGGAAAAGATAAAGTCAATGTGGCCAAGTGAAGAGGCTCTACTTCTCCATAGCTATCTCAAGGACCCAGAAATTCTTAAGTGAGGAAATGCTACAGCCCCGCCCCCAAAGCCTGATGGTTTCTGAAGTCATAAACAAAGCAGGATTTCCGTAAGGAAAGGGAAGTACCAGTAATAACATTCGCATTTCCATATCGATGGACCAATAATCCCACCTGTATAACCGCTCCTATAAGAGGCTGCCTTTGTTATAAGTTGCTGCTCCAGGAGGTCAGTCCTGTACTTTGGCAATCTCCCAAACGGGCAGTCTTGGATGGAGCTTTCTTTCTGCACATCATAACGACGCAGTGTCTCGTTTCTCTCATCCATTAGACAGGTCTGTGGAGGAGGTGTATGAGAGGTTTCCATTTCATCCTAGCCACAGTGAGGATGCTTCACAGATTTGCCCAATGCTGTTTTTCTGCCATGAACTGGAAGTTGGCTACCAAATGGAATTTGTGCCAGATAAAATCAGGAGCACAGTGGAAGGGTTCATTCCTTTTTCTAGGGGGGTCTTTTAAACATCCCAGGCTGTGAGGAATTAGGTTACTGAGGAATAGTTCATAATGCTGTTCTTCCAAGATTAATGCCTAAAATAGGTTCCAAGAGGGGGCGTTCATGCCTCAGCATCTGCCCCATGCTGTTGGTAGAACCATAATTCTATCAACTATTGCAGTTTTCAGATAGAAGAAAAATCCTCGTTTCCATTTTCGCAGTATTTCTGCCAGTTACTCTCTAGCAAGTGTTTTGAATGTTGACATTAATTATTATAAAGTACCTTGAGATTTGACTCTGCCGTGTAATTGTATGCTATTTGTACAATGAATTCTGACTATTTCATCATTTGAAAATGAGTGCCTTGCCGACACCCATTTGCTTCTCACTCTGCTCTGAATTGCAAGGAAGCTGTATCCTGGGGTCGAAGGGAGCTTTTCTTTGCTATCAGAGCTCTTCACACAGATAAATGCCAAGTCACTGAGACAATTTGTTTTGCATTGATGTCCTGGAGCTGGTGTCTGAACTGGCTAAATGGACACAGCTACCATGCAGTATTTCCCTGTTGGAGCAAGTGCTAAGCTGTTCATTTGTGGATTTGGCTGCTTTAAATATCAGCCGACTCTGAAAGCATTTTCTTTTTTTTTTTTTAAGATGTATTTACTTTATTTATAAATGGTTGTGAGCCACCATGTGGTTGCTGGGAATTGAACTCAGGACCTCTGGAAGAGCAGTCACTGCTCTTAACCACTGAGCCATCTCTCCAGCCCCAAGCATTTTCTTAAAATTCAAGAATTATGAATTATCTGTGAAAACTCTCTTCTACTGTATTTTTTTTAACAACTTGTCTCTTATGAATTGTTTTCTATTCTTTCCTTCTCATGGGCCTCCTTTCTCACATATCAGGCTTCACACTGTGCTTGTGTAAGTCACTAAGGATGAATTAGACAAAGGGTATGTCCCACTTAGTTCATCGTCACATCATGGCGATCCTGGCAGGAATAATGCTAGACAGCTGGAAGGCTAGAAAGGCAGGACCAGGAATGAAAAGAATTGTAGAGTTCTTGTTGATGCTGATGCAAACAAATGGCATGAGAACAAAAGAGACTAAGAATTCTTTCAGTGGGCAAAGGGAGGGTATGACACTCCAAGGGACGGTTGAAGGGTAGGCTTTTATTGTACATGTGAAGGAGAACACTGACAGAAGCATCCAGAGCATGGAGAGAGAGGAGAGGAGAGAGCATGGTCAGCAAAATGCACAGAGAACAGAGAAGGAACAGGGGGAGAGAGAAGGAGAGGAGGACAAAGATACAAGGGAGGACAAGAGAGCACAAGGCTGGAAGGTCAGGGTTATATAGAAACGAGAACCGGGAAGAAGGGAAGCCCATGATCTGGGAAAGGTTTGAGTAACGAGAGGAATCGAGAGGAGCCACGGATTCTGAGTGAACCAGGAGGCCATCAAGCACTTTTATGCAAGAATAGGCTCTTAAGTTAGCCAAGTGTCCGGAGTGTCTTTAGGACCTCGAACTCACAACTTTCAGTGAAATCATTGCCATCCACATATTCACAGGACATACGAAAGTTTCGTCAAAATAAGAGACGGAGGTTCAAATTCTTAGAGAAGATGTAGGTAAATTTTATTAAACTCCAGAATACAAAAATATTTTATTATGAACACTTCATGTCCAAATACAAGAGAAAGTAAAGAATTAAAGGAAGAAGAAGAAATCAAGGGACTGTAGGCATTCAAAACCTTCCATTGTTTCTTCAATGCTCAGGGAGCTCTAGGGACAGGTAGGGGTTGTTACAGTACACGTTCCGTAGAGAAAATTCCCTAAAACAAATTTTAAGAAGAGAAAGGTGGCGTTTCTTTTCCTGTCCTCATAAGTTAGTGTTATGGTATGGCCCCATTACTCAGAACCAATCTGAGAATCATCTCTGTGGACATTTTTGAAAGAGCTACAGGGTTCTAGTTGTTTCCTGCAGTCTAGCACTCAAATGACTCCCTTTGGTGTGAAGAACGTGCAAACAAGGATACCTTCCTCAAAGCGAGCCACCTTTAAGGACGGGGAGTAAGGAAGCAATGCGGCTAC